>NW_009726675.1:79196-106639 GCF_000703405.1 Apaloderma vittatum
TCCCCATCAGAATCAGATTTTACTGCTGTAATGGTTAGTTCCAATAGTCCCATATCCATAACACGAACATAATCTGAAAGACAATGAGTAAGTAAAAAAAAAAAAGATTAAGACACACATCATCCAGATCATGTATTTTTGATTATTAAACCATTAGAAATAGCATAAGCATAGAAAGGAATCTTTTTTATCAACACCTTGTATATCTTTGCAATTCCTCCTTTTATGAGGATCACTCTCAGAGCTAAAGTTTCAGCTACTCAGATTAAGAACTCAAATCTTTCCAATCCAATATATCACTCCCACCGCCACCATCTGTGTGTAGTGTAATCTTTTAAGATATTTATCCTCATCCCATCTGCGTTAGTTAGAGGAAGAGGCACACAGAGATTGGGTGACTAAGCATCCTAGCAGTTTGTCAGTTGAAGAGAGTGGTTGGTACCATAAGAACGAGAGCAAATTAGCTGGTATCACTCTTTTCAGAACCTAGAACTCTGTGCCATGTAACGACTTCAAGTTTAACTAGTTAGTATATATACACTCTCTCATAAAATGAAACCTCTTTTCTCTGAAGATTTCTTTCTGTGTAAACTCCATATTTTTAAAAATACGCTTTTTTCAAATACACATTATAGAACTATAACAAGAAACTTAAGGACTTGCAAGTTGCTGTTCTCTGATGTACCTCTGCATCCACAAACCCAAAGTGAAGCACTCAGATTTTCATCCACACTGCATTATTCATCCATATTCATCCTTAACTCCCCAGACCTATTCTTCAAAAACCTTTATACGTGCTGAATATGCCTGGAGTTGTTTCTTTCAGCTCTGCAAATCACTGGTCACATCTAAAACATCCTTACCCCTATGGAGGTTCACCATAACAGTGTTGCACTTGTCAGACAGATGCAAAGCAGCTTCATCTAAAATTATCCTAAAAGATTTAAAAAAAAAAAGTTGGAATAAACATGCTAGAGAAATACTGTACGATTCATAAGAAAAATTAGTATAGAAAAAAATATTTAAATACACATATAGCAAGCATATTTTAAATCTAAACTCTTCATTTTAACCTTTTGTAATTTCCAAATCCATTGATAATTAACTACTGCAAGAGATTTTCATCATTGCTAACTACATTTTATTTGCTTTTCAATTACGTATTTGATCCTTCCTATAATAAAAAGCAACGTTTTTGGCATACAGAATTAATACTTCTTTTTTGCTTCCTAATAAAGTAACAGACACCTTTGTTCCGAAGGTCATTTATAAGGTTTTATCAATAGAAATAAGCAACTTGGCATATGTTTCACAGCAGATCAGGTATAGCAGAATGTAACTTTTTAATAACTTTTCTTGCAACTTTAATTGAGAATTCAGAGACATTCAGTAATCACTGAATATTTCTTTAACTAATATACTGTTTCCAAATAACAGATCTTTAAGAATCTTAAAATGTTACTACCTAGCAAAATAAACCAGGATCTCTTTCAATGGTACTAAAAACTGCAGAATTGTTAGTTGAGAGAGAAAACATACAATAAAAAAAAAAGGTATTTAACCTAATAAACCAGAGGAATTACAGATAAGCAAAGTATATTTCAGAAGATGCAAACCACTGCAATCATTTACACAATATGAATGCTTCCTAGATCAAAAAAAGCAAATGGGCATTACAAGTTTTACAGAAACTTCCATATTTCACAATAATTTAAATTATACCTGAGAGTAGAAGAGGATTTATCCACTGCAACACTGCTGGAAATGCTGAAAGTTTCAACAGTAAGTAGAGATCTTACTGGCAAAAATAAGGGCCTAACAACAAAGAGGAAAAAAAAAAAAAAAATTAATACTCTCCACCTATTTAGAAGCACAATTTAATTCCCACAGGTTACCTAACTAGATCCTTCCAGGTCTAGGCAAGTGCTTATCCTATTTGAAACTACTTAGATTTTAAGGGATTTCTGTTTAGCACTTTTTCCAAACAAGCCTAAATAAATATTCTCTACAGTATGCAAACCTTCTTAAATATTCTTTACAGTATGCAAACCTTCTTAAATATTCTCTACAGTATGCAAACCTTCTTAAATATTCTTTACAGTATGCAAACTCTCCTAAAGAATAAATATATAGCTGCAGTGCCACCAGGTGACATACCTGTAATCAAGTGCACAACTCCACAGATGTACATGAAAAGTTGTAAGTGTAGCTGGAGGATTATATCCCAGAACAGGTTCATCAGAAATATTCAGAAAATATAAAATCTAAAAATCATAAACATATTAATACTTCAATGTAAATTAATAAACAAATATGAATTAGAAAAGAAAAAAACTGTAACAGGTATGGCAGTAAATGTTTTATTAGTAGAAGGAAAAGGGACTAAACAATCTCAAGTACTTAAAGCTGCTTACCCAGAATCTGAATATAGAAAAGCATGGAATGCAAACAGGGTAAAAAAAATACAACATCCAAACTGCACCTTCAAAAGAATGGAAAAGACCATTCCACAGACACCTAAGTGGCTCCCTGTACAACACTTGACAATCCATTTTTTAACACATTTCCCAAATACAGTCTCATTTATTTTTCTTTTCAGTTGTTATTACGCTGTTAGTATTTTCTTTGTTCTCTTTATCTGAAAAGAATCATAGAATGGCCGAAGCTGGAAGGGACCTTAGAGATCATTGAATCCAACCTCCCTGCCATGGGCAGGGACGCCTCTCAACTAGATCAGGCTACTCAAGGCTCTGTCCATCTTGCCCTCGAACACTTACAGGGAGGGGTCATCCACAACTTCTCGGCAATTTTTTCCGAAGTGCCGCCCTCATACTGAAGAATTTCTTCCTAAGATCTAATCTAAATCTATTCTCCTTCAAAAGCCAATGTTTCTTACAATACTGCACATGGTTTAAGTTATCTTCAAGTTATCTTTCTTTTTCTTGGAGAGGGGCAAATATGCTCAGAATCAGAAATACATGCACATGCATTGTCTATATCCCTTTTTCATGTACTACTGCATAAAATTATGTCCTACCCTCTTCTCTAATATCTGTCATAGTTCTCTCTCAAATCCATTACAGTATAGAAATTCTTCTTAAATTACCCCAAGACTGCGGTATAACAACATGGCCAGCCTTTTGTTTCCTCTTTGGTCAATTTTTTATTTTCCTCCTTCACCTCCAAAAGCGATTCCAAGTACATCACGAACAATGTTAATTGAGCAAAAATTCACAGAGCAAATAGGCAACACGGTGTAAAGCAGGACTACATGAACACACAGGAATATCATGCTGAGAAGAATGTAATGACACAGCAGAGCCCAAAGCACTAAGTTCAGCTACATAAAATTATACAATAAAAATGCATATAAAAATAAGCATACCATACATACTGGAGGATAAACAGGATAAGCTGGAATGTCAGGGTTTACTTTCCATAATCGAGTACAGTGTAAGTACATGGAACTAGACTGCTACTGCGCTAATGGCACCTCCTAGCTCATGCCTGGTTACACACAGCTTCCAGATGAAGCATCTCCAGCCCCATGCTAGACCTCTGCACCCACGTGGATCAGTACAACCTTTTTAATTCAGGACACTGCTTTACAAGCAGTTATGTCAACTGCTGCTTACTCCTTCCCCTGAGCTGCCTTCCCCATTACAGCCATTCAAACAGCATAAAACGAGAAACAGACATGGAAGAAATAGGACTTGAGGAATGACGTGAGCTGGAAGAAAAATACTTTCAGTACTGCAAGCAGAGTATTTCTTTTGAGGGTGTTTTTTTTAAGTCAAAGATTATTTAAGTACTTAGTTAATATGAGACTACTGAGATCTTCCATCTAAACTTTTTAAAAAAACCAAACAGCCCTATCCCCCAAACAAAATAACAGCAACAACAAAAAAGAACAAATAAAATCCCAGAACCTCCCTGACATGTTATAGGCAGAGATTTAGGATGACGAGAGAAACTGTAGCAAACAAATACACAAGTAAGATTTTAAGAGCAAGTCTACAGTCTGTAAGTGGTCTCAAAGAAAATCAAAGTAAAGAACAGTACTTTCAAAAGCAGAATAAGATAGGAAAACACAGCCTAACACAAAGATTCTCCATCAAGGTTTTGCTAGATACTTAAAGCAGCTGTTAAAGCAATGAGACTGGAAGTGAAGATGTAGTTGAGAAAAGCGTAGTACCCTGACCTGTTCATGCCAGCTTAAACCAGAAGGCAGTACTCTGTGCTGAAGGGTGGCTCCTCTTAGTCCAACAGCAACTAGAAATTCCTGCATGAGAAAGTTGCAACAGTAAGTTCACATGAAACCAATGTAATTATTCGACATCCAAGCTATATCACACAGTCATCCTTCTGCTTCCTGAATCTCCCACTGTCTAAAAATGAAGAAAGGACTGGGCCAGGATTAAACATTTAAAAAAAAAGAACCCTTGCTTCCTAATACAGAAGCCATGGCTAGTACATTCTAATACTTTTTGCAAGAGGATAGTTTATAAAAGACAATTTTGTGGTAGTGAGAAGGCTATCTGTTCACTCATTGTGGGTTTCACCAGGAATTACCAGAAGTACCAAGCAATGCAGGACTTTCTCACGCAGCTCAAACTTTAGTCAACTGAGCCCCCATGACATTGTGCTGGTCTGCAGATTCCTTCTTCTCTAGATAACTCTACCTGTTTGTCACCACTTCACCAGCTAAAAGGTCATCTTTTAGTCATGCTAATGAATCTGCTGTCAAAGCCAAACATATCACTCGTTTACCAGGGCCCCTATTAGGTAAGCAAAGGCTGCCTATTAGATGACACTGCTGAGTAGAAAGCATTTACCTTTCTGTATTTGTTTTAATGTGGTGACAAACCAGGCAAAAACTCAACCAAAGAAAAAGGTCAATTGGCCAAGAAATGTATTCAATAAAGAAACATAGTGTGATTGGCAAAGTGAAGCATTAGAAGAATTTGTTAAGTTGTGCTGATACTTAAATTTTACAATCCACCCAAAAGATTCTAACAGGAAATTACAGTTCGAGGATGAATGGCTCAGAATTATACAGTTTCTTCATCTATAAAACTTGTACCACCAGATCTAGATGTTTCCACATAAAATGAGATGGATAATTTTGAAAAGCGCAAAATCAAAAATACACACCTTTGTATTGCTCTCTATTTTATCTGATTGGATTTTGACTGCAACGGTCAGCATACTTGGACAATCCACTCCTACACCATCCGAAGCAGTTCTACTAAGACCATCTTCTTCAGCAAAACAAATAGTAGGTTCTAACCAATGGGGACGTATTGTGCTGGGCAGTCGTACTTCAGAGCAAGGGACGACCCCATCTACCATACCTGCAAACAGATTTTAGAATGAGTTACCTTGTGCTTCAAAGCTGTTAAAGAGTCAAAGAAAATTCTTTTTATGCTTAATGCCTTTAAAATGATTGTATTTACCAAACACACTGACAATCAAAATTTGTGAAGGAGAGGTTACAGGTGATCCAGCATTTAAAACCATAGTTCTAACTAAATGTGACTGTAAGGGGGTTTTATTTGCTCAACAATATGGCAGAGTTGAAACAAACAACAGAAATCTCCTATGGGTTACATGGAGAGATAGGAATGAGTTTCTCATTTTCATTTTATGAGATGGTGCCAGGTTAACATCTAAGCACATAGTAACTAAACCTTGCACTGAAAAATCCATCAACTTGACTACCATTGATTCAGAGACATTTGAGGGGAAAAACATAAAATGTTTGGCTGCATAGGAGTTACCAGCCATACAAACTACATAGTCAACTTAAAACTCTCCACCTACTGACTACAACTAGCTACCCAGAAAAGATATAGTAGCCACTGGTCATCTGTACCTTTTTAAACTAAATAACCAATAACATGTAGCAAGTATGTACTCTCATAATAAAGAAGAGACTGTACAGCTCATTTGGCAGAGGAAAATAGTATCTTTAAAGACTAGTGGTTGCCAAGGAAAGTTTGAGCAAAATTGTAACTAAGTAAAGACAGAAGTATGTACTCTCATAATAAAGAAGAGATCATTTGGCAGAGGAAAACAGTATCTTTAAAGACTAGTGGTTGCCAAGGAGAGTTTGAGCAAAATTGTAACTAAGTAAAGACAGTTATTGTGAAGTTGTACCACTGTAGCATTTAGGAGCATCAACCATGAACTAATCTATTGTGCCAAGTGATACACGATCAGAGAAGAAAAGAAAAAAAAGTGGAAAAAAAGAAAAGGGGGTAGAGGGAGATGAGGGAGAGATGAGTGGGGAGGAAAGGTGAAAAAGAAAACAGTTTTTCTCCTAAGAAAACCCCCTTCAAACTTATCTAAGTTCAAATTTAGTCTCAGAGACACCTCAATCCTATTTCCTACCTTGATGATATAAATTGAGGCTGCTAGAATGGAGACAAACATAGTGTCTGTCCTCAAAGCCTTCATATTTAGTCACACTGAAAAGTGAACCATTGTTGAACTCAAACCAGAATTCGCCGTATTTTCCTTCCAGTGTACTTCCATCATCCTGATGAAGGACGAATAGAAAAGACTGAGCGCTGAGTTCGCTACAGTTAGTCTAAACTAACATAACATTTGCTAACAATATATATTTTTCTGCTTGCATTGATTCTCATGTAAAGCCAAGTAAACAGAACTGCCAAAATATTGTGCTGCATTATTATCTAGTTACACCATGAGGATTACAGGATTACTGTTATGAACACTTGTGCCTTCCACAAACAGTGCATACAGCATAAAGGGGATTCCATGGTCAAAAAAACCAGAATGACTTTTTCCAGCCCCAGTGTCTCACCTTCACATCTGTGAATATTGACACTAATCCATGTGTCACATTTAGCAAAACAGACAGAAAGCTTTGTGAGTTCTTATTCTGAGAGTCAAGCTTTTTCCTTCTGCGTGACCGATAGTTTGGATCAACAGTGGAATAATACTGTAGTGCTTCCTCCTCAGATCCGCTTTCATCATCTAACAGATAAAACGAAGAACAACTCACTCTCTAGCTAGTACACATATTATGCCAATAACTCAGTGTTTTGCCCCCAGTAATGCAATTCAATTTCACATTTTTACTTAACTAAACAGTAATCCACATTTTTTCTTCTTAGTTTAAGTAAATCCTTTCTTACATGTTTACAAATTCTTTTCACTATCAGCTTAATCACTTCAGCCAATTATGTTTTTGAATCACCATAGCTCTAGATAATTTATAAGTGTATTACCATAATGAACTGCAGATTTAAATTGACTAAAGCTGTCTTTACTGAAAGTGTTGATGAGCTGGCTGGCCACAGATAGTCCAACACCATAAGAAAGGTTTTCAAATGTTTCTACAGGAGATGGAGCTGTGGGTTCCCACAACAATAAATCATTGCTGATCCTAGGAAGAAATACATTATCGTTATGCAAAATATACGACTACATTCCCTCTTAGTACAAGGTCAGTCAAACGGTATTTCCTTTGCAAACTTCATAGAACAGATTTCAGATCTCATAAAGGAAAAGAGTTCAAGAGCACACGTATTCATGAGTAAAAGCAATAAATAACGAAAGAAACTTTTCTTCTGTAATTATGGTATACACATATCAAAGTCTAACACTTGACAGTGTCACAACAGCCTTGTTAGTAGGTGTATATTAGCTCAGAAGGTTGAAGTGAGTGAGAAAACCCCATTTTGATCACATCAGTTTTCAAGCAAAGTTGGGGGAAACAGTTCTTTTGATTTCAAGTGAGTCTGTGTCTGTCAAGGTTAAAGACACATGCAACATTCAGTACAGAAGTACACCAACAAAATTGCCACTGTTCAGCTTTGCCACTTGGGAAGTGATAAAATGCTTCGGAAGCAAAGAAATGTCTGTCACAGGCTAAAACAGATCAGCATCTCTATGTAATTAATGTCAAGCATAATACGTATTTTTAGCTGATGTAATCTAGTTTGTTTTTTCATATAGAACACTAACAGAAATAAATGCTGAACATAGATATCTAACTATCCATCTATCTGTACACATGAATTGTGTTCACTTTCTCCATGTTTTTGTAAGCCTTTGTAAAGCTTATGAAGTGGGGTTGTTACAGCTTTTCTCCCCCATCTTCCTTGTGGACTCTTCATTTTTAGATGGAGAATCACTGAATAAAAAGAAAAGAATAAACCTGAACGCAATGGTTTTTGAAGTACTGTGTTCCTCTTATCAAGAAGAATTCCAAAAGTTTAGAGCAAAACAAAACACTGCAAATAGAGATCCAAACAAAGTATTCACTGAACACAAAAGACTATTTAACTTTACACTTTCTTCACAAAATCTGCCAAACACTTCTTAAGTGTTGGCTGCTATGGCACTGATCAGATATATGACACAGTGGTATCTCCAATGTTAAACTTGTAAGAATATTTACATAGCATTTTATGTTCTCAGAAAACTATAGAAACAAATTCCTGCTATAGCTGCTCATTCAACTGCCTTGATCAAAAACAAATGCAGAACTAAAAGTACAGGTCATGATAACCAAGAAGAACAATTATCATACTTGCCTGTTGTAAAGTTTTTCATAAAAGCTTTTGTTTGGTAATGTTAAGTGTATGTTTGGTAACGTGAGTTCCAGTACATAATGAGAATTGCTAACTGTTTTATCCTGAAACTCAGTCATTTCAACCACATCTCCTGGCATCACCATCTGAAAGAAGAAAAAAAACAACAACAACAAAAACCTCTCAAGTAAAAAAAAGCAAAACTAAAAATCTAGAAGCCAGAAGATGCACATAAAGTAGCAAGAATATATTAATTTTGTCTACTATAAGTACGAAACAATAACAAAATTATATAGTACCTCCTCATTTTCAAACATGACCCTACGAGAAGAAAAAGGAGAAGGTTCTGGTCTTCTAATATCACAGACATCCTTCAAAGAATGAGACCCTCCTTCTTCTTCCTCTTGAAAATTGTTATCACCTTCCTCCTCCTCAGCTGCTATCCTTTCCAGAATAGAGTGCACAGCCAGAGGGTTTATTTTCAGTACAATCCTGACATTGGAGAAATTATGCAGAATAAGCTATTAGAGATGCTTAGAATTTTTACACCAATGCACAGTCACATGCGCCCTAGCCCTGCTAGCTAGCCAGCCAAATACAACACAGAGACTAAATAGCTAAGAGACAATATAGACAATAACACATTTTATTAGACAAAGTGATACCTTAAAGCTAAACACCAAACTTAGAGGCACAAAGGGAGACAGGAAAAGAACTATCAGGTGAGAAAGTTCGTGTCTGCTTTTTTCCAACTTCATCAGGCAACCACTATACAACCTAGAAAAACCTGGAGCTCTCTGGCGTAATGCTTGTATCATTAGATCATCAACAGCTCTCAAAAAATGCTTTGCCACATGATGTTACCCCTATACACTGTTATAGAAAAAAATTACTTGCACCATTATTAAAGAAAACTCTGCTTTAAAAATGTCCATACAAACAGGCTTTCAGACAGCCACTAATATTGTAGGAAAAAAAAAAAGTGGCAGATTCTGCAGCAATTCTAAAATTGCCTCTTGAAATACCTTACCACACACTACAGCTGTTAGGTCCTTCTGTTTAGTAACTCTTGAGTAACGTATTGACCCACATGCAATAATTCAGTCACAACACAATTATAATTATTGCTGTTACAGCTTTATACTAGCTTATATTAATATTTTGAGGTAAAATTTTACTAAGTTGGGTTTTGTTCAGTATCCAGTCTTAAACAGAAAAGTGGAAGAAAAGGTGAAGTGAGGAAAAAAAAAAAAGCTTCAAGTCTCTAATCATTGACCTAGCTTTCACCAAAATTTACTCAAGTCTACAGAAACTCATTATACATTAAAACCACCTTGTATTATTATAAATGTGTAAGTTCTGGAGTTGTTTTTCATAAATTATTGAGTTCATCTCCATACTACGTGTTCTTTCTCTGCAAATTATTTTAAAGCATTTACCACACAGACAATGCTTCAGAAAAATCCAAACAACCCACATTAAAAAATAAAACATTATTTTACCGAGGCCAGTCAAAATTGTCTGATGATGACGTTATATCTCCATCTGTGCCACCAGACACTTGGAAAAATTTTATTGGTGCTTCTGCACTATCTTCTTCAAATGAACCTGAATAGAAAATCATTTTTTTAAAACTAACACAGGAATGACAACTGCTAACTTAAGATTGCCTGCTCCTCAGATTGGACTCCAACAGACTACATTATCAATGCTATTACTAAGGTATTTATGCAAATTTTGTTTTCTCCTCCTCCAAAAAATAAATATCCATTTTTAGAAATAAAAATTATCTCACATTATCTTCTTAACTAGCAGTAGTTAGAAAATCAGATACTTCTAATGCATAGGTATATGCATTTACATTTACAGGATCCCTACTTTACGTCACAGCCTTGAAAAGTACACAGAATGACAAATCAGCAGAGAAGGTTGCAAATACAAACCAGTCTAGCAGATTTATTACTTGGAAAGATATTAGAAGCATAAAAGTATTGAAGTTTTCTCAATGACAGTTATTTAGGAAATCATCCATTTCGTTTCTAGACTAGACTTGAGATTCCCAATTTGCAGAGCTGTAGTATCTCGCCTACAAATCTACAAAACTTACCCCAACACCACCACAGAGATTCCACTGATACAGAGTCATACTATTTTAGTGTAGGGTAACAGGAAACAAAGGAAATATTAGCTCAGATCCAAAAAAATAAGAATGCAAGCAATACACCTACAAACAACAGGCTCTCCTCCTAGTAGTATTATTTTGATTTATGCTGACGCTTTATATAGAACACTGAACTGCAGCAGAGGTATCTGCTCCAAAATTCAGGTGGAAAGAGACTCCCTGTGTTAAGCCATGAGAGGACCTCTGTCTCGGCTACTTAATGTCTGGGAAAATGAAAGACAATATTTGAACGTAACTTTCTTACCAGTTAGCTCTTTAAAGGTAAGTTCTAATTTAACTTGCTCTGGAGTTGACCCTCCTATAAACTCAGTTTTAAATTCCATATCTGTAAATTCAAGATGAAGAATCTCCTTCTGAAGTGATTTCTTAAACCATGGTCCTCTTTCTTGATCTGACCGTAAGTCAGGTATTGGGAAGCGAACAGAAAGATTTAATGCTGGGGCAGTGACGTGAACTGAAACTCTGCAGTTTGCAGGAGTGCGTGAATCATCCAGAAAAACTTCAGCAAATGCTTTATGCTGAAAAATAAAGTGAAAGGGAAAAAACCCCACTAAATTAGAAAAATAGCTCTAGTAGTTGATTATGTGATATGTAAAAATAAAAAAAAAAAAAAAAAATCACAGAAAACACACTTATGAGGACCAACTGTTATTACTCTTGGGTTTTCTACTATTACTGGTGCAGTTAAGCCTCTACTTAGTTAGAAATCAAGTATTTGCATAGGTTAGTGATCTTTCAAAAAAATGGCTTATTTTTTTTTTCTTAAATTTGAGAGTGAGAATACTAAACAATACTCAGCTCTAGTTAGGAAATATCATGTTTCACAGATTTTATTTTTTTTTAAATGCCATTGTTGAGAAGCCAGGAACTATCATGTGTATTTTCCCTTTTGAGTAAGTCATGGCTTCCAGCTCCCGTCATTGAAAATCTCCCCGAGTGTAATTTACTGTTGACCACTGTTAAAAAGAAATAAACTTTCAGGACATAACCACATTGACAGAAATTACTGATGTCTTAGAATTTTTTGAAGTGAGGATTCTCTTTAACAATTCTCTTAAGTTCTGAAGGCTAATTTTTCTGTAATCAATTAATGAAACAATAAAATTACATTGTTGCTGCATAGAAACAAAATCAATTAACTGCATTAAAACTCCCTCATGCATTTCAAAAAAAGCCTTCAATTTTAACATTACTGTGCTAAATACACTAACACTTAAACCCTACCGACAACCTGAATCAAGACAAACAGCTCCAAATTCTTCCATTGGTCCTCAATCACTAGAACACAATGTATGTGTTTGCCCATCCTTCCTATTACCTGTCCTAAAAGCAGGTGAGGCATAGCAGAGGCAACTGGGCTCACTGCGATGCCTAAAGATTCTAATATAGTAGTGGAATTGTCAGCCACAGTTCATATCAGCTGCTGGAGAGCATGATGGATGGACTAGGAATGATAAGCCAGTCAAGATTCATCTTTTGTGCCCAGTTCTGCTTTCTTCAAGAAGCTGGCAACTTAGGCAGTTTATAAAGCAGCTACCATCGTCTCTAGGTCTGTAACAGAGCATGCAATCACGGAATTGAAACCGAGCAGCTACGTCAGATGGCTACTGTCCTGTATTCAAGGTAAAAAACCCAAAACACATTCCAAAAAAAAAAACAAACCAACATAACAAAGAAACCCAATCACCACAAATCAATTAGAATTAGCAATTGCAGGGTTAGAGCCATTCTGCCTTTACTCCTGCAAAAAGTCAACATGTTAATTAATCAATTTCACTTGTAACTTACCAGATTTATGTGCTTGTTGTAAGAAGCATACATGTGAGATGCCATCATCTCCACTGTAGTTAGTTTCTGTGGCTGAAGTAAGGAATTTAATCTGTCTACAATACTGATATCCAGCTCACAAAACACTGGACTTAACTTTATTTGTAACTCTGCTTTCTGTGGAACAGAACTGAGTCTTCCTTGACTGCCCTGGAAAGAAAGAGAAAAAGCACTAAAATCTCCTTAACAACAACACAGTGAAATAAATTATAACTGAGAGTTAAGGACTGTTTTCCAAGAAAGATACCTTTCTGTTAAAATGAACAAAATTAGACAAAGGTTATTACAGAGAAATTTGGTGGTTTTCATCTCCCACCTTACCTGAGGTCCTCTATTATCTGAATGCTTATAATGCAGCTGAAGGCATGGCACAGCATGAGAATCATTTCCTTCTTCAGAATGAAATGTCAGCAGCTTGAAAATAAAATAAGAGTTAAAAATAATTAATAGATAAGGAGGAAAGAGTTACCATGGGAAAATGTATTTGTGATGTTCTACCTAGAATAGACCACAGGTAACCCTTCACAAAAGTCAGTAAACAGAGCCCTTGCCCAACTGTTTACTCGATTCACTTCCTCAGTGACTTTATTGGATGTCTTCAACCATTAAATGAGCTGGAAGAACAATCATCATCCAAAGAAACCTTTCAATTGCTCAACTCCATTTGTTAATATTTTGGAAAACATTTACTCTAACACCCAAACTGTGTTAAAGAGAACTAAATAGCAAAGTCTGGCTACTTAATGCTATTCCAGTGAGTTATGACAGTAGTCTGAGCTTGCAATTAAACTATAAGTTGCATATTAAAACATATTAAATAAGATAAATCAAAACTACAATAATTTTAAAATCTGGCATTCTCAGTTACACAACTAACTTCCCCCCCTCAATGGAACTCCCTATATTTTTTACTTACCTCTGTATAGTGAGGCTGAATGGAATGCGAGTCAGTAGAAAAAAGGCATTCCAGGAACTCCATATTCCCAATGGATAAATCAGTGCTGAAACTTCGAGAGGCAGTCCTTTGCCTTTGTTCGTAAGACACTTTGATGCCAGTACCTATAAAACTGAATGAAGAAAATTATGAATTACGAAAAGTAGCGTGAAACGGTAAGAATTATAAGTCAAAATTTACATATGTAAAGAAAGATCATGGCAATCCTTTTTAAAATCATGAAAACTGCCATCACTTCTTCAATAGTAAAAATTCTAACAGATTATAGTTTTAGCAACAAAGACAATGCAGATCACTTATGTTACACATTCAACCATGGTCAGCGTAGAGAAATTTTAGACATTTAACCTAAGGTGAGTAACACAAAGCAGGAAGCCTAAACACCCTTTCACAGACAACGAAAAAGTCAAACGCCTCAAGAAGACTAAATTCCATGCATAAGTTAAGAAAAGATATAGACACTCTTAAATATCTTGTATCATACACTATACTGGGACAGTAAAAACTTCTGGAAAAAAAGCCCATTGATTAACTTGATGATTTTACCCACACTTTTTGTCTATACTAATACACTATTATGCACCAAGTAAAACCCTAAGCTCCTTCAAGCAGCAATCCTTATATTGCAATAAGGATGGTGCTTCAAAACCCAGCTATTTCTAAAGAAATCATTTACTTGATGATACCTGACTCTCTGGATTTCTGTGGTAAAAACTGTACCTAGTTTAATTCACCTATTGTTGTAAAAAAATAGGTTGATTTTAATGTTTATGCACTCTTCTTTATTACAAAAGAAAAAAAAAAATCTTGGACAACAGATGTCAAAATTCAAGGTTATTTTGAAATTAACAAGTAAGTCTAACACACTTCAATATAAAGTGACACAATTCCTATGGAAATAAACTTACTTTATTCAAATTTACTTAATATATATTTTTGATAATATATTTATTAATAAGCAAAATTATACCTAAGGTGATCATGAGAACAAGCTTCTGCAAATACTTCTCGGAAGGACAGAAAATCTTCTGTTGAAAACTTAACTGGCTCAATCTTTTCTATTCGGGTAAAGAAATCCCGAGCCATTGGTGTCAATGGGTTAAGGTTCAGTGAACTTTCAGGTGGGGGTAAAGGGTCAATATGAAGTACAGACACTGAGAAAGTTCCAACTGCCAGTCTAAAAAGAAGCTCAGGTCTGGATTCATCCACAGACACAGATCTGGATGGAATAGCTGAAATACAAAATTAAGTTCACGTAATTTTTCAGCAATAACACATTTACAAAATCATCTCACTTTTGACTTTAATTTCTCTTTACCAAGCTGCTGCACAACAGTTCATTTTCAGAATTATCTAGAGAGCAGAATGCAAAACAACATTTTCACTTACATGTCCTTCTTAAGGAAGTCTGGTGAACCATGTTGGCTGTAAGCGAAGAACCTCTTGGAGGTTGTAGTTCTTGTTTGTTACGATCAAGAAAATCCCAAGTTGGCTGAAGCTAAAACACAAATATGTATGACCTTCAATTTGAAAAATTCATGTAAAGGTAAAAACGAGCAAAATGCAACAACAAACCATGAACAGCATGTCATTTCGTGGCATGTTAGTGCTCAACCAAGCCATTTACATATGCTTTAGTTCGGGTTACACTTTCGAATTCTATGATTGTCTACACCCACATATTTTTAAAGCTAAATTTGCTCTCTCCGAGAGTGCATATTCTCCTTTTTCTCTGTAAAACCACAACATGCTCCATGGCTCTCTCAAAGCAAAACATTAGGCACAAAACAGATTCAGAGAAGATAGCAATATCAACAGCACAATTTTTATGTTGTTTGAGGATTAATGTAACAGAATGATTTTGTACTTTTTACTGTCATTGCCTACGTAGACCATACAGAAGAAAACACAGACAGGAAATGTGCAGTTATTAAAAAGAAAATACATCAAAAAGCATCCTGTATAAGCTTCAAGGCATTTGAAAACCAATACATTCCATTTCCTGTCTTCATAGCCAAAGAGATGACAAACTTTCAAATACAATTTCCATAGCAGAAAAGGAATGCTATCAACCAAACATTTTCACTTGTCCTAGAATTTTGCACTAATTCTTGATACTGTAAATAATACTTATGCACCAGGTTCAGACAGAAGTGTTAATTTCAAAAAGATTTTAAATATAGTTAATACTATACCACAGTAGTGCTCAGTGGAGATCCTGCAGGTGTACTTGTATATGTACTCGTTAGAGATAAATCTAGATCCATGGTTGGAGGGTCTCCGAGAGGTGGCAGGGAAGAAAGGCTGTGAGACATGTCCATTTCAGCCATTGAGAAGAAAACTTCTTCTTCTGGCAAGAACCAAAGTTAGTAAAGAGTTATTTTCTAATTAAAAGAATAACTTCACTTTTAACAGAAATATTTCCCTAAATTCAGAAATCTAACTGCTAGACAGAATAACCAGCTAAACATATTATTTACAGACATTCCAATTTCTCTTGACACCAAGTATCTGTGTTGCTTGACACCAAGCAGTATCTGTGGACAGATATTTTTTTTTTTAAAGGCAAAAAACTTAATACTAAGAACAGTTAAATGCTCCATTTTCATATTCAAGTTAGCATTATTTATATAAATTCATATACTCTCCTTTTGACAAATCAAAGTTTATATTTTCACATTAAAAATAATCAGTAAAAAATATTCCAATAAATATAACTATCAGGGCAATGAAATTGTATTCCGTATTTCATTTCCTCAACCATGCATTTCAAAAGATATCACACTGCATGTGTGGTGCACAGTAACAGAGATTACTGAGTAGTTTTCATCATCAAATCTAGCCTGACACATAAACTAGGTGTTAATTTTTTTATTGAACAGTACAATTAATAGCATACAATTATTCCACGTCAAAGTTCTTTTGATACTTAAATTAGTAAGATTAAAAGACAAGCAGTCAATTTATATAATCTTAACAACAGGTTATTTGCTACACTGCATCATCTTTTATACTTGCCACGACTCGAAGGCGTTCTGGCACTCTCTGTCTCATAGAAGCTTTGTTCAGATGATGCTCCTGCAGATAAAGACTCTTTTCTTAAATAACGTTTCAACTCCATCTGAATCCGATACTCATCCTCCTGTTGCATTGGCCGGTTCTTCCTATCTTTATTTGACAATTCTATCCTGCTTAGGCTCTCTGAATTCAAAAAAAGGACAGAAAGTCCACTATAATTTCCTTACCAGCGTCCCAAAGAAAATTCAAAAATTACTCTGAAAATTAACTGTTGTTGCTGTGCATATATATATATGTATATGTGTATATATATATGTAAAGAATCTGCCATCTAAACATACAGAGCTGCTGCACATTAGATGTGTACATATACATATTTTGCAGTTTTGAAGATTTTACTTGCCCAAAATGCTTTACTCTCTCCCTAGCATTCATTAATTCCAGGTCTGAAGATAATATTTTAAGGTCATATATGCAAACGTGTTCATATAGAATATCAGGATATATTTCTGTTCTCACTCAGCTTTAGGGACTCAGAACACAATCTCTTAAAGGTTTTACAATTAAGGAATTATTAACATTTCAGGATTGAAAATAACACATATGGAATGACACATATGTAATGCTTTTCCAGTTATCCAAAAACAATGATCAAGTCCAGGACAACAAATACTATTAGAAGACTGTTAAACACCTGCCTAGGACATGACAAACCTTTTCAAGAAGATTAACTCTCTATCCTAATAATAAAGATAATAATGATCTGCATTAGGAAGATAGAGAGAGGGGCAAACAAAAACACTCTCAAATCCTCCTACTGCAGTAGTCAAAATGTTGTTAATTACTTAGCAAATATGGACAAACTAACACAATTACTATTTGTTCTGTGTTTTCTGTGCCTATCACTAAAGCATAGAACAGAGAAGGAATCAGACTGATAAGCCCCTCTCATGAAACACAAACTACAAGAATCAAAACTGTTCTGGCCTCCTGATTTTCTTCATTTACTATGTGTCCATCTCTTGTCCTGTTATACCATCACTTGTCAAGCCTTATTTGTTACCTAGATTTTCATTACCAACATGAACAATTTGCAACTGAAGTCAGTAAACTGATCATAGTCCTACTCAGAGCAGCTACAATACATTTTGCTAACATCAGACAGAGATTAACAATAATCTGCCATGCCAATTTGTCTTTTTTTTGCACTGAGGAAATCTGTTTAGCTTAAAGTTTATTTTTCATCCACTATAATACATATTTAACATTTACAGAATGTTCACTTACCCGGTCCTGCAATAGCTGCTACCATGTCCAACAGAAGATGCACCTGCCGTGGTGACAGAAATATATGTACAGAGTCTATTTGTCCATCCACATCCAACTAAAGAAAAAGAAAGAACACTTTCAAGAACACTTACGGGATTTTTCTTTAAAAGTCTTGGCAGCTAAGGTCAACTGCACTACACTAATGGGAAGAAAAAAACCAACAACAAAACAAAAAGCAAGGCATGCAGTGCAACGCATCTATATGAAAACATACTTTTGCCTATAAGGACCTTAAAAAATATTTGCCTGAGCAGGCAAAATAAGTGATCAATTAGTTTTATATACTGCTTCCTACTATTTTTTCCACCCTTTGGGAAGTGTCAAAAGCAAATGAAATCATTGAAGTGTGTCATATTTGACACAACCTTACACACTATATTTTGTAGCTTTGATTTACTATGAATTTTAATATAAAATTGTTTTATATTAGTGCAATTCTGAAATCTAATCATTTAAGGTTTTCTTGTAATTGTTAAAGTAAATTATACTCTTTTGATAGCAAAGTGATTTTAATCAACCAGGTAAACATTCCACACGTACATGGACAAAGTCAGTTACGGAGCTACAAGAAAAAAGGATCAATGAATAGCAGAAGGATTTTTCCTGAAAACAAAATAAACTTTCTCAGGAGTTACTCCAATACAAAAATTCAGTCTCTCTAACATACAGTGATCCTCCTGTAATGTATTTCACTGTGCCACTCACTTATTCAGCCACTGCAAAGATATCTAGTAGGACATATATGTTGGTTTTGAATGCAGAGAACCTACAACTGTCCCCTTGAGAACCTCAGAATTTTTTTATGCAGAAAAAATTAAATCCTACATACCTACTAGTTTAGTTAAAGACCCAGGAAGCATGACTAACCTTAGCTCCAGGAAGTACTTCATTCTGCTTTAATGTTAGGCTCAACTCCATTCTACCAATCAGCTTACTGATTTGCACAGGGTCAGAAGGAGTAATTTCTGGCAAGTTCCTTGTTAATTGCGGATGTGGCTCATAAATGATTTTTGGATTCCAGCTAGGTGAAAGCTTTGGTTCAGTCGCCTTAATATATTACAGAGAAAAAGAATAAAAATGTATCTTTTTCTGACAAAACACAAACAAACAGGCGTTTCAAATAAGCTTATCACACAAATATAAATCTGCAAACGGCAATAATAACACATAAGGATAACTGTGAAAGAAATAAGACATGTAAAACGTGAAACATCAAGTCTTTGCAAAAAATAGTGGAGCAAGTTTCTATAAAACAGTGAACAGTAGAGGATTTCTATACACTAAAGTTGCAACCAGATTCCAGGACAATACATTGTAAATTTTATTCAGTCCCAACGTCTGTTTCTTCCCCTCGAAATCCACAGGAAGTGATTATGAAACTTATCAAACACAGATTCAAGTAAAAGTTCAACTCGTACATCCTACAGAATGAATCTAACGTATTAGTGTAACAATATATTCCATCCCTCATCAATGTACATTCTTATATAATGTATTTAACTTTACCATCTGTGTAGCTGAACACACTGGAGAGGACTTTGCTGATGCAGGAAACTCATCCCAGAAGAAAGAGACACCTGAGAGCTGCAGCAACTTGTGAGCAAAAGCAGTGGGCTGATGCACATTAATTCCAGAGCACTCATCTGCAGTTTCATCACAGTACATAGTTCTGGGAGACAAAAGAAAGAAAACAAAGATGGTAGGTGCATACAAATTCTTACCTTTATTGTGCCATTTAGCCTCTTCAGTCCGTACATGCTCTCTCTCTCCATACCATTCACAATGCCATTGATTGTTGTGAAAGGAGAAAGCACTACTCTCTGGGAGTGATGGAAATTTTAAGTTTTCTACAGGACACCATAGGACAAGTACGGTTTCCAGTGTGAACATAACCCAGTGTATTATCCTAGTACTTACAGCTAATCTGACTGTAAAGTGAGTAAGTCCACCCAATACCTCTATACCACCTATTTCCATTAGGACACACACAATAATTCTTGATCCAGAATCTGATTTTTTTTTTTAAGAATCTGCCATCTAATATTTTTCTGCTGTCTACGAATTGAAAGTTGAAAATACAGGCTCCAGTCTTGTAAACTTTTGGTGAAATTAAATTTCTTACATATAATACTGAGCCCGAACAGCAAACTCTTAAAAAGATGCAAATCTCCACATAGTAGAATTTGCAGTGGAAAAATACACCTGCCTTTCCACAAAAACAAGCATAAAACATCAGAACAACATGCTACTTAAGTTTGTTTCAATCTAGTTTTTAAAGTACTGAAAAGGACGTTTGCTCAGAGAATGGATTTCATTTAAAGAAAAAAAAGTTTTAGTATCACATCTCTTTAGCTGAACATAACACAAGGTAGATATATGGTTAAAGCTAAATATATTTCATGATCATTTCTCAGTAAGAATCAGTTTTCTTTGGTAATGATTGCAACACTTTGTACTATCTCATACATCAAACAAAATACTTGAAGAATGTGTACCGTTTTCAAATTCACAGTAATTACAGAATATATGTGGGCTCTTCTGAAAGCTCATAGAGAACCTAAAATCCTCCAGCTGGGTTTTTTTTCAGGACCGTATCTTTCCTCCCAAAAATATTTAAAGTGTCTTCATCAAAAAGGTCAGTTCCTTTTGCATATCGAAGAGATGGTCTGATTGGCCAACAATATCCATTGACTGCTGATCATCTGATAAACAGCATTTATTAGTTGTGGAAGTGCTTATTAATTTATTTTTTGAAAATTCAGAACTCCTCTAATTTGATAGTTAAATATCTTTAGCTTAAATACATTATCTGGAAGTTGAGTGGAGAAAATACTTGCTGGCATTATAAAAAAGGTGCTCAAGAGCTACTGTCTAACTGTATACCAAAAACGTGTGTGCATGGGCAAAATATACTGTAGAGGTAATGGCAAAAAAGAGTGCCTTAGGAAAAAAAAAATTTTTGAAGAAAAATCTTTACCTTTCGATCCTGATCTCAAGTGCAGTTCCGCTTTTAGAGTTTTCCGGCACATGTTCTATTCGCAAAACAGTATCCAAAAAGGTAACTTTCACTCTTCTTAGAACTTAAATGAGAAAACAGAAAGACAGCATGCAAGCTTTGAAGTCAAGTTACTCAACAATGACTTCTATAACCCATTTTAAAAAGTCTTTCATTCTGGTCAAGTTCTTGCATTTATTTCAGTGGAAATAATCAACCGAGTTTAATAATGTAACAAGATACCAAGTGACAATTTAAACTCGTATTACATGTCCAATATGTACATACATACCATGCAAGGCTCTGACAATGCACAGATATTTGAGCAAGTGATAACTCAAACCAAGTTGTTCTGTGGCTCAGTGTGGATGATTCTCAAAGTACCTGCTCCGTTATGCACCATGTCTGAACTCCTCACCACTGCTAGAGCACCACGGTACTTTGACTAAATACTTCTATTTCTAGATCTGTTTTTAAACATTTCCCTTAGCTCAAACATTTCAGCACTAGGTTCTCCACTGCATAATGTGGTCAAAACCCCTAGTTTCTTCCACAAAAATAAATAAATAAATAAATAAAAATCCCAAATACCACACAACAACAAAATCTAAAGTACTTCTAACAATGCAGTGTGGTTACTGAGATATATACATTGTAACAGGTCAGTTTTGTGTTAAAGTTAAAAAGCTTTCTATCTCAACAGCATCACTACTAGCAATTTAAGTTTGTGTGGTGAACTAAACTGGCACCTCCAAAACTAAGGCATCTCACTCATCACTCAAGCACAGAATTAGCTGGATTTGTTCTGGTGTAAACAAACACCAATTTGCCCTAAAGTAGGGTTCATTCTGTCGACCGAGGGATGTATACAGAGACAAATTATGGCAAATGAGATGCCATTCTGTAAAACTGAGACACAACATAAACTGATTTCATCTCAGATGTTCATTCCGATCTCAATAATTAATTCATACCTGTTTCAATAGTTTCTGCAAATTTCTCAAGTCCTTCAAAAGGCTGGGACCCTTCTCCTTGTTCATCTGTCAATTTTTGGCTAAGACACTCTTTTGCAAGCTGCATACTACTGGTCATAAAACTTGACCAAGACATGGGCTCAGACCCAGATGCTGTGGAATTAAAAAAAAAAGTCTTAATAAATTTGTCTGTGAATATTTTGAAAACTAAAGACAAAATGAAATAACACATTTGGCACATTCAGAAGACTTTCAAAAGCTTAGTAAGAAGTTTTACTTACTAATATAGTCACGATCTCTCTTTATGCATTTTACTACTTCAAAATTACTTTAATCTACTTAGATTGCATTTGTAAGATTCTGGTATTTGAAAACTCAATATAAAGAAGATGAAACCAGGATTTAGTGTAACCAACTACAGAATGACAGAATCACTTGGTTGGAAGATACCTTTAAGATCATCAAGTTCAACCATCAACCTAGTACTGCCAGGTCACTCCTAAACTATGTTCCTAATCTTCAGCACTGGTTTAAGTGAGTAAATTTTCAAGTAATTCTATTATAACAGTACAATTTTGCAGGCATAATCAGAAAAATTGAATCAAGGAAGTACTCCTTTTTTAAAGACTTAGTGTAAGGTTTCTTATTCCATTTGAAACATATCCCAGAGAGGGAAAAAATAAACAAGGTTTAAGATGTTATCTTAGCATATTAGAACATGTTTGAAGTGTCTAACACAGACCTGACATATTAAGCAGAACAGAAAATCCAAGAGTACAGCATGTACTAAGCTGAATAAGTCCTTCAGCAGCCAGATTAACTTTATTGACCGTATGTGCCTATCAGCTAATGCCAAGCCCATTGTAAACAAATACTATAAGAGTAGATTAGAAAAGTTATACACTAGTATAGGCAAAAAAACTTTAAACTAGCAAAAACCCTAAACATGTTAAATAGGCAAAACATTCCAGTTTAGCACTTGGGTCTGGAAACATCTATGTGGCTACAGAAGTTTTATCAAACCTGCATCATGGGTTTTTATCTAGTGTATTATAAAGCACTGTGCATCAAAGAGAACTAAATGGATGCAAGTGAAAAAAAACAAGGCTTCCTCCTAAACACCACCATTCTTACAAAGCAAATCTTGCATGATAAAGTAAGACAGCTCAAAATTTAGTTCCAGTTAAGCAAATAAGAATGAAATGCTGAATACATAAGCAAGGTACTTAAGGTAACTTGCAAAAGATGGAAAATAGCGGTTATGCAATTTTTCACTTCTTTATGCTGTATTTAAAGAAATATTTTCTTCCACCTTCTCTACACTATAAAAAGAAAAACAAATTAAAATCCTTCAAACATTCAATCAAAACATCCCACACACTAAAAATTCACTAGATGTCCCACACGCACTGTAACATCACATCTGAACAGAACCTCCATAAGGAGGTTTGGTAGTGAAAATTTATCACGAGGACAGTCTCAACTAGATCAGTCAGATTCACGTGGATACAGACAAGCCCGAAGAGCTCAGGCAATCCTCTCAGCATTAGAATAAAAAGTAGTAAGTATTTAGAGTACTTAAAAGTCACTATTTCAGACTGTGATAGCAATTAAGTTGCACCACTTCTCCAAATAAGCAAGAACATTCATCTTTTACCCTAAAGTTGCAAAAGAAAGCCAGAATCTCATTGTAATGTGCCCCTCCAAAGTCCTTCTCTGTGTTATCCCACTGCCACCTCACAGCCTGCTACTAATGCTGACCAGCAGCACTCGCTGTGCAACACCCATAAAACCCAGCTAACTAAAACTCCTTTCCACACACTATTATTTTCATTTTAATATGTCTGAAACAGTTTGGAAGAAGAGATACAACAGCAGGAGCATTATAAACGTTTTCAGTTATTTAAACAGAACAAGCAATTGAGAAACAACTTGACAAACACCTGACGGCTTGGTTTACGTTCTCTGTCACTAATGCATGTAAATTAAGGGGCACTTTAAATAAAGCTAAGAACTGACTAAAATAAATATTGCTTTCTGCCTCTGGAAAACTGCAAAGAATTTCCATTTTGAAAATTAAAAAATAAGCCTACCAAGCCTTGGTCTTGGCCTGAAGACCATCTCTAATCCTTTTACTTCTAACGCACAGTTATCCTGTAGCAACGACCCCCATGGAACAGATAAAGAAATTGATTGGATAAATCCATCTGTGACTTCCAGAGGTGCGTCTGCAGACTCTAGGATCTCATTAAGACACTAGAAGAAGAAAAGAAAATAAAATAGAAATAATCATTAAAAAAAACTCACCCACAACACATCCATAATTTTGAGTATAACAAATAAAACAAACATACTGAGGCTACCAGAAAATTAATTACATTCAGAAAGATAACAAACTGGCCCCTGTGAAGTATTTCGATTCCACCATAATTTGTTTCACATTAATTATTTAGCTTTCAGCATAAAACAGTTTTCTGTGGCCACTGTATAAACTGTATTTTTTGCACCATATCAAAAAAAAAAATTATGCTATCTTACTGTTACAAATACTACAGTACTGACACAATTTGACCTATTCTTCCACTAGCAATACTTGAAGAAAGTTGGAAACAGGTTGACAGTAAAACCACAAAAGTATCTGGTTTCTGTAGCAAGAGTGTTTCACTAGCATGTAACTTCAATGCAATGTTCATTTTACATTTGACATTTCTTTGTGACACTGAAACAACAGAAGTAAATAAACACCTCTTCCTATATAACATGCTTGCCATTTCTAATTCATATCCTAACGTCTTCAATGTTCAGCACGACTTAAAAAATTGGAGCTCTGTGAACAGACCAATACTCTACAGAAACTGTTCTATTAATCCAGTCCTCTAGAGTGACTTTAGAAATATAACTACATTCAAATTGCCCTTAGTATCATACAGAGTAAGTGAAATTTATGAGAAAAATAGAACACCAGCTTTGAAGAAGTAACTTAAAAATCTTAAGTTTTCCACCATCCTCAGAGAAGAGGATTGTTTGCACAATATTGCAGCCATTACATCCATACAGAGGAAACATATTATTTGCATTTTTGTTCCGAAAAATACAAATATCTTTTTACGCTCTAATTTAAAAAAAATTAGTTTAAACTGAAATTACTGAAGAACTACTATCTAGGTTGCTATTATAATAATAAAACCCAATCTAAATCACATACCACATTTGGTGAGTGCAACTTTCTAATATATACAAGACTCTACTAAAATTGTGGTTGTACTATTAGCATGTAATCTTCAACTGGCAATAAAATTGTTTTGATCCTCCTTTGTTGAGCCAGGCCACTGACTCTACCTGAGAAAATCTGTAAGCTCAACATCAAAAGGTTTTCCAAAAAATAAGGATGTAAAAGTTGCTTTCCATTTTAATTATATTTAAAATGGTTTTCTAATCATATAAAACAATTTCAAAATTAAAATTTTAAAAAAAAAAAAGCTTTCAGAAAAATGACATTTTTCATTCTTCTGTCTCCAGGTACAACTTTTCCATCATGTTAACTTGTTGCTCTGCTTCATGCTCTTAATAACTTTGTTTTTAGAATTTTGTTTGCTTGTATGTTCAGGTTTTCTAGTTTCTGTTCCAAAGTCCACTCAAGCAGCAGAAAAAGATACCAACTTTAAAGAAACAGAACCTGAAAGAGTTATATTGGAAAATTATTTAAGAATCAAATAATCAACAAGATTCAGTGGCATTAAAACTTTAAAATAAAGTAAATAAAAGATGTGGTAATATCATAAGAAAAGGCAACTATTTTTGACATGAAAACTATATTTGAAAATACCACATCCATTTAAATTACCTGAACCTTTACAAAATAATTTGCCATTGCAGGCAGTAAGCTAATTACCCTATTTTGCATAAATCTGACTCAGATGGTTTTTTGCTACCAATGTACATGGTAATAAAAATGAGTGTATTTTAGTACATTCCTTATTATTTTGAAATAGAAATGGGCTATCTAAAAGCAAAAAAAAAAAGTCAAGTATTCTTATAGGTGAATTACTGCAGAAACAAGGCAGTTTTTACTAGAAAGCTGCAATTACAGCATTCCAAGTGAAATTTTGAAACTGAAGCATGAAGCAGTCTTCACATCAGGACTCGTTCCCACATTATTCACTGGAATCACAGTAGTACTAGTAGTGAAAGTACTATTCAACACATATTACAATGCAACCACAAACATCATGGGTTACATTTTGATTTTTCTAAACAGGCCAGGTCCCAAGAAGCAAAGGGATTAAGGTCCCTTCCAGCCTAGGCCATTCTACGATTTGAGTACCAGTCCCAGGTATTCCTACCAATCTCTACAACCTATAAACCCATACAGCCTTCTTTAAAGTATCTACAATGTTAAGGTGAACAAAAGTATCCACAAAAATGGATAATATGTAAAAATACAGTCATCCTGGTGATTCACAGAGAACAAGCTTACAACTACCCGGGGCGGGGAAGAGCTCTAGTACTTCCGCAACATCTGCTTTTGCAATCTGCCATACATGAGAAAATCACGTGCAGAGCGTCGCAAACGTGTCACTGTTTACAAGTGAAAAAGAAAAATGCTGATCTATAAATGGGGAAGAGAACCTACGCATTACCGTATATACATTTAATCACTGTGTTTACATAACTAACTATTCATTTTGGACCGTAACTGCTGCTGTGTCAAAGTATTTACATTTTAAATAACGTCCCTCTGACTAGTGAAGAGTGCTGCGATACCCACTAGAGGGCATAAGAATTCAACTAAAGCGAGACAGCCTTACTGTCTGCCACACAAAACAAGCTGCAGATACAGCCAGAAAAGAAATGAAAAGCGAACATAAACCACCACACTACAACGCCGGTAATATTGAGAACTTCTGCAAACGTCTATGTCCTTCCACTTTCAAACCTCTTTTCACACAAATAACTAAAAAAGCATTATTTGAAAACACCACATATTCACAAGTGTTTTTAAATGTACCCAGCACGGCCTAATACTAGAACACAGCACAGTATAAAAGTTGCTTGAAGGGACTTTGTAAAGTACTAAACCTGTGTGCGTAATTCATCACCTCTGCTACCTTGGCAGTCAATGACTGACACACAGCTCCTCATGACAGTCATTTGACTAGCAGGTAGAATTCAGTAACATTGGTAATTAGCCAAGAAATTTATATTACAAACACAGATCCAGACCTTTGGATTACTTTGGTACGGTGGAAGTATAGATATGCGTGTGTGTACAGACACATATATATAAATATATATATATATGTATATACACCAGAGCTCAAAAAAGCTTTGGTTGGTTCAAAGAGTGAGAGCCCACCTCCTAAAGGAAACTCCAACTAAAAACACCTTTCCAATTGTCAACACGTAGCTTCACCGCTGCAAGGCTAGGCAACAATTTTGAGAGACCTATACGGTTTAAGCTCAGCATAACTCTGTAAGAACCAAGATGCTTCTGAGCTGAAGACAAAGCATAGCTAGAACCGGGATGACTTTATGTTTTTACCATCTCTAGTAGCAGTCAGTAAACATGCTACTCAGCAACTACAGCAACAACTTCCCA
>NW_009726675.1:106670-107006 GCF_000703405.1 Apaloderma vittatum
CTGGCCTACACTAGCTCCTTCTCCCTGAAACATCAGCAGCTATTGCCTTCTTTTAGCTTTTGTTTCCCCTCTCATAATCAAAAATAACAAAACAAGTGTGACTAACAAATATAATAAATCCTCAGATTTTTTTTTGTGAAGTGTCAGCATATCAGAGAAGAGTTCCCTGTATGAAATGCTAATTTTGGCTGTAGCTGTGTACATAAAGGAGGCTGGGTACAGAGAACAAAGTGGGTGGCAGCCGGGGGCAGGCAACCAGCTGGTCCCTCAGACGCAGCGGGATCCGAGGGGGTGAAGCGCCGGCATCTCTTACCCACTTATCCAGAGGCACCTCCG
>NW_009726676.1:0-8396 GCF_000703405.1 Apaloderma vittatum
AGCTTTATCAGAAACTAAGGGTACAGACTACTGCGGCCATGCCAACTTGCATATCCCCTAGCAGTTGAAGATTTTGTAAATCTTCAACATCACTTTTACCATGATCACATCAAAAACAACATTTTACTTACAGCTGAACAAAAATGGACTAAAAAGGCCCCCAGGAAAACTGCTTTGTGTGAGAACAAAACCACTTTTGAGATGTTTTCAGGACAAATCCTCCAAAGTGTAGTGAATGCCTACCACAATGTAAGAACCCTTTTTCCCAGCCCCCGAACTAAAGCACCAATAGGATTTGTAAAACAGACAAGAATGCACTTTAACAATAGAAAAAGAAGAATTTTTAATCATTCAGTTCTAACAGCTCCTCTCAGTACTAACTTGAAATAACATACGCCATAGAACTTTTTCACGTTAAATCCATATGACACCCATATTTTTGTGCAAATACTAACATTCTTAATAATCCTATTTTTTTCTAACACTTGAACGTTCATACAGAAAACAGCACAAAAGGAGGTAATTGTCTCTTACAGGTTATTTTTGTCTCCAAAAAATACTATACACATTTTGGAGAGTATCATTCCCATCAGCTATCTGGGGTCACTTTTCACCTAGCATAAGTGGAAGAATATAACTGCAGCGTGTCCACAACAAATTATGCAAATACTTAATATTCACCTTGGTGCCAGAATTTAAAAAAATAAAATCTACAGAGTATTTTAGGATAAGCTAGAACATATTTAATCTGAAGAGTTCAGAATACCTCGGAGGCATTTTTGAGTTCGTGTCACTATATTAATGGAAGATACCAATTCTCCAGCTAGATCTCGATTTTAGATATGATGTCAGTGGACTGGTACACAAACCCTTCTGCTCTTCATCTGCAGAGGATGCAGATTGTCCTCTTAAGACTGAGCTTTGCCCCTTGACCTTTCAGCTGCAGCAGGTTGCTTTTCAATCTCAAGTTACCTAGAAAAATAGCTATCTTCCCATTCAACGGTACAGCAATCCTACAGCTGCTGACCCCACTAGAGTCTGCAAAGTTCAGAAACACCACTGGATCACACTCTAAACCATGATCCAAACTTGCTAAGACTTTTCAGAATAGGAAATTGTGTGCTCAAGCCTAATTAACAAACCAAATCCTGCAAGTCACTCAAAATACAAAAGCCAAGTTTTTTGCTTTTCATTTCTTTAGCGTAACACCAACCGTCCCACGTTCATGTCACTGACAGACACAAAAGAAAACACCCCATCTGCCCCTTAGTTCAGAAGACCACTCAGAATTTGCTTCTTCACTTGGAAAAAGACTGTAAAATAAACAAACCTGTTTAGCCAACTGATCCTTCTTCACCAAGCCAGTAGCTGCAGCAATGTTCCCTGCTCCTTCCACTGTCTTCTGGGCCACTGCTGTCACTCCTGTCACCACAGCTCCCCCAACATTAGACACTTGCTCTTTGGTCTTCTCAGCCACTGAGGAGAAGCAGAAGATGGAAAAACACATTACTGCTCTGGAAGCTGTAAGTTTTTCAGAGAATTGCATCTATCACCGGCAGCCCAACGTCATGAAGATCCATAAGGCCACTGCACTTTGTGCAGCCCAAGTGGATCTTAAGAAATGAGACTATCCATCTCGTAACACTGGAGCAGCAAAGGTAAAAGCAAGCCTTATTTATGGCTCAATTTCTCTTATGTGAAAGATATCCGACATTTTCATTCATGTCTAGCTGTACTTACTGCGAGGAAAATTCATTACTTAAGGGCCCTTATTATATCCAACTTGTGCAATGTTATGTGTAACGTATAATAATTGCATTCAGCATGTCCCAGTTTGGAAATGCATTTCAATTAGTCCATCAAACACTTGCTGAACATTAGAGTGCATGGAAGACAAGATTTTTTTACATTAGACTCAGAAGTTATTGATTTTTCTTTTTATTCTTCTTCTATTTTATTATTCTTATTGACTAATAAGCAGAGCTACTGTTGCACAAGCAGAGAATTTCAAATACAACCTTTCATCTGATACTCCGAGATTTTTGCCCCACTGCCAACATGTGCATCTATAACATACTAATCTATACAAAAAAGACTGAATGCCAAAGATGCCAAAGCAAACTGGATTAATAGCCGACTTCCAAGCCCCAGGGAGACAACTACTCCTTCAGCCTACACGTACATCAGCAGCTGCCACTCTACCTTTCAGAATATCACTGGGTTCTTTCTGCTCATTCATCCCCAAGGACTCTTTCTGGCAGCAGCTTGCACTGTAGTGAAACCTCTCTAAAAGAGAAGACAGCATGACTTCATGCCTTAAAGGTACACAGCCCGACTTTCAGCAAAACACACATTTACTCATGTAAACAAGGGACTGTTCTTCAAAAAAAAAGTCCATCCTATAGCTTTATAATTCTAGCTAATCCTATACTTTCCTCCAGCTGAAATCCCATCTGATCCATAAAATGTATTTGTAGCTCTATTCGCACCCTTTATGAATACAAAATAGATTGTTTGGCAGACAGGCCACACTTTCAGGCACTTGTTTTGGGAAGCACATAGAAAAAGGTTTTCTATGGATAAATTAGATTTCTTTAATTCCTTATTAAAAAGGTATCAGTTGGCCATATCACAGGTCACACAGCACAGCTTGCTGACCGACAATAAATAACAAATACGAGAAAGCTAGAAAGGTAACTAATGAGTTTAACAAGTGATTCAGTGATTCTTAAAAGACCCAAATAATAAATATCTCCTGACTGAAAATGGAGGCAGATCATTTAACACCCATTCTAACTAAACTGAAAAGTTAGTAAATGATTAAGTATTACATATATTACGCCCAAAACCATGAGCTTTCATTATAGAGCTATACATTGTCTGAAACTAGAAATAGACAAAATCTGTTCCAAATATCTTCCAACCTATCTGTGCTAATAAGATACAATTTCACAAGAGACTTCATTGTATCCATCCAGTACCCTATTGTCATATTTTTTCTTCCAGAAAATAAAGTATATCAAAAGTGAGGTTTGCTGAAAAACAACAGTTGCCCTCAGGGAGGGTTTGAAATAATGCTAGCAAGGGCAGGAAGACATCTATTAAGATGCCCCATTTCATTATTACCAGCTACAGAACACAAATACATTTAAAAGACAAAACTCAACTGGCTTGATGCTGACAAAGGTTCACTGGCTCAGTTGCTCTTAAGTGGATTCCTCCCTCCTGATGAAATGATAAAACTTGGTTGCGCTGTGTTCATTGACAATGGTCATAATTACCTTCAGTATTTCAAGATCTTAACAGAACACACTTACCCTAGGAAAGGCTTAGTATGTGCAAACAAATCAAAAAAAGCACAAAGAATCAGGCTCTAACACTGCTACTGGCACAACAAGATACCTGATAAAAGTAGTAACAAAAGCATTATATTTAAGATTTCTTCTCTTCAGACTTAGGTGGTTTAATCCTAGTCAGCAACTAAGCACCACACAGCCACTCACTCACTCCCTCAGGAGCAGGATGGGGGAAAGAAAATTGGAAGGGGAGAAATGAGAAAACTCATGGCTAAGAACAGTTTAATAACTGAAACACTAGAACAACAAACAAGACCAATCAAGAACAACCGAAGAAACAAGAACAACAAGAATAGAGAACAAACAAGAACAAGCTAACAACAGAAAACAAACAAGAATAACGAGAGAACAAGAAATAAGTACAAGATAACAACAAACTAGAACAAGAGAAAGCAAAAAAGAAAAAACAAGAGAACAAAAACAAGAGAACAACAAGAACTGAAACCAAACAAGAATAATAGACCAAACAAGAACAAGAATAGAGAACAAACAAGAATAACAAAATAATAACAAGAATTACAGAACAACTAGAGAAGCAGGAATAATAAAACATAACAAAAGAACAAGAACAGAGAACAAACAAGAGAACAACAAAAACAGAACACAAGTTGGTTGTCCTGCAACCAACTTTAGTGAACTACACAAACTGCCTAGATTTGCATAGGCGCTAATACTAGTAAGAGAAAGTCTGCCTGCCCTCCCGTCTCTAAGGAATACCTAAACATCATCAATGTCCCTATTACCAAGGGGACTCTGTAATAAGTTCCAGCCTAATGCCACTTCAGCTCCGAAATCCTAGAAACAGGAGAAAAAAAACCAAAATATGTTCCTAGTCTCCTGTATTTTATTGCTTACTCTGAGCAGTAACAGGGGAAAAGCATGAAGTGCACACAAACAAATCAGTTCAGAATGCAGGAGGTTGATACAACTAATTAAATTAATCTGAATACCAGGTTGTTTAATGATCTTAAGCCATTAAGTGTTTATAAAGTAGATGTCTGTTTCACATCACAGTACTGAGAAACAGAGTAAATCGGCTTCTGCAGTGCATAGCTGTGCTATGGCCTTTTTATTTCTGCTTTTTATCTCTGCTGAGACTGTCCACTCTAGTAAAGGATCCTGGGATGGTGTACAATGATCATGCCAAGGCTAAGTTTGAAACCAAAGTTTTAATCCTTTATACAGCACTGTTCAAAAATTATTAACATTGAAGCTTTCTTTTCCCTACTTGTTACAGACAACTGGGTAACGTACACTACCAATGAGAAACCCTTGGAGAAATTCAAAGTGAGAACTAGTTGCTCTCAATTTTGAACAATAAAAGTAGATTTTTATGGCACTAAATATACCTTTAAATATGTATTTCAGACAGCTAGGTTGCCTTAGGTATTTGAAGAATTCATTTACAAAGAAGTCATAAATACACTGGGGGTTCTTTAATTCATACAATTTACTGTAAGGCATCTGACAGAGTTATAAAAAACCATGACAGCAATAAATGACTCAGAATGTTAAGAACAAGAATAATCAGATAAAACAATTAAGTAAAAACCTGAACTATGGTTCATAACTGCTGATACTGTGTCTTGACTCAGCTTCAGGAAATGGACACATGGTTGAAGTATCGAGGGCTTTCTGGCCCTGATCTTTTGCACAAACCAGGGCTTTACTTTGACTATCAGGAGATGGACTGTAAATATTTCATCTTTGATGCTGTACATTTATGGACACTTATCCCTGGGAGATAAGCAGGAGGGATGAATTATGTATTTACAGTCAAACGCCAGTAAGACATGTTAATTAAGCCGGCAAGTTAGATACACAAGCTAACATCCCACAAAATCAATAAGCAAAGCTTCCTCATCTTCAGAAGTTCTGAGAAAGGGTGACCCGACAAATCATATGCTCACTGTATTCCTGTGAATCACAGCTTGGCATCCTCATTTTACAGTGTCTTAATACTCTTGATGCCACTAAACTTGGTACAATCAGGTCATACTTTGTGTAAAGCAGGAAACATTTCAGTCTTGTATTTCTGAGTTTGGAAAGCAACTGACCTAAAAGCATATTTACTTTTTCAGCACTTGGAGATGTTTCAGCTCCCAGTTCCTTCACAAGAAAAGAGTTTTAGACCACAGACTATTCAAAAATAACACTAGCAAGACCTTGGAACTCAGTAAAGAAAGGACTCACTGCACAAGTGAACACACACTCATTTTAATCTGTGATTCTATTTTGCATTTGACCATCTTCAGACTCTTGAATCAAATAATGTTTATTCATATGACAAAACGTGTTTCTTCAGATTTCAAATAATACTAACACCCTGGTGCATCAACACCAAAGAGAAAAGTAGGTCTTTACAATTGCCCTAAAATGCAGTTTTGTCACATCAACTTTCAATAGCGCTGATTTAAACGGATTTGATTTCTAAGGCAACCTCAGTAGCAATTCTCAGTGTCTTCACATTATATCTTACAACATCACAGCATCACTACAGTGAACTCAAATCTGGTTTTGCCTACCTTCTCTGCTTGCCACAACAACCCACCACAGACTTGCAATTTTATTTTTTTTAACAATATATGCTCAAGCAATTCCTCTACCTAGTTCAATACCCTACCAAGTTCATACAGTTTCGTTTTAGAAACCATGCTCTGTGAATTTCACATTAGGTCTCCTCTTCTCATTTCCACATTTTCACCTGCAGGGCCTCTATTCATTTTCCAGTCACTCAACAGCTAAACTCCTATCAAACAGTTTTAATAGTTTGGAAGGAAGAAAACTGTAGAACAGAAGCCATTATTGCTTAGCTTTGGGTATTTCGCTTTGTCACCCATTTCCTAAACTGGGTGATGAACAATCACTGTTTTGCCCAAAATTTTCAGTAACTTTTCTTAATTTTCTATTCATAGGTGTTTGGCTTTATAGTCTGTTTTGTGTCTTACAGAGCAAAACAGAGTATCTCGTCAAGCCTGTCAAAAAAGTCTATTCATCTACTTAAAATTTCCTATGTCACTACACACCCTGCAATCAGGTAAAGTGGATACTCACAGTATTCCAGATCAGTTGTTTCACTCAGGAGAACAGAAAGAAGTTTCCCCGCAAAGCTAGCACAAAGCTAGCCTACTATATTGTCCCAGTGCTTCAGCAAGTTTCATACACATGCAAATACCCTCAACTTCTATTCTACCACAGCACAGCTTGGTGATCATCACCTCTATTAACTTGCTTGCTGGTGCCATATGTGATATTAGATATGTGTGCCTCAAATCTCATTCTGCTGCAATCCTCTACCGGTTATAGTACCAATATCTCTCTTAATTGAGGTCTAACAAGCTGTGGTTTCAAACCTCATAATAACCGCATGAATACTCAGCCTGAGGCTAAACTCTGAAGGACTATTATAGACGTTATGTTCAGTTTTGGTACTAAAAATACTCTTCACTGACTTCTCAGCCATTTATTTGGGTTGCGATATTAAGTACTGCAATGTGTTTACCTACAGTTGTTCAATGTGGTCACAGACAGTTCTGTCCTTTTTAGGAAAGACAGGCCAACAAGGCAAGGTGGTGGAGTTGCTCTTCACGTGAGAGAGCAACTGGAATCACAGAAGGGCTTAGGTTGGAAGGGACCTTAGAGATCATGTAATCCAACCTCCTTGCCATGAGCAGGGATGCCTCTCAACTAGATGAGGTTACTCAAGGCCTCATTCAACCTGATCTTGAATACCTCAGGGGATGGGGCATCCACAACCTCTCTGGACAAAGTCTTGCCACCCTCATACTGAAGAAGTTTTTCCTAAAATCCAATCTCAATCTGTTTTCCTTTAATTTAAATCCATTTCCCCTTGTTCTCTTGTACCAAGTTCTGTCCAGAGGAGGATGAGGAGCAAGTTGAGAGTTTGTGTGTAAGAATTAAGGGACAGGCTAGCATAGGTGATACTGTGGTGGGTGGCTATTACAGGCCATCTGATCAGGACAAGGAAGTTGATGAGGCCTTTACAGGCAGCTGATAGCAGCCTCGCAATCCCAAGCCCTGGTTCTCATGGGGGATTTTAACTGCTCAGTACCCAGCCAGCCAGCCATAGCCCAGGAGGTTCCTCCAGTGCATCAATGATAACTTCTTGATGCAAATGGTGGATGAGCTGACTAGAAGAAGAGTGCGGCTGGATCTTAGACTCACTAACAAGGAGAGCCTGGTTGAAATGGTGAAGGTTGAGGGCACCCTTGGCTGCAGCAACCATGAGATGGTGAAGTTCAGGACCTTGTGTTGTGGGAACAGAATAACAAGCAGGATCACAACCCTGGACTTCAGCAGGGCCAACTTTGGACTTTTCAAGCAATTGCTAGGGGAAACCCCATGGGACAGAGTACTAGCAGGTAAAGGGGCCCAAGACATTTGGTTAATAGTCAAGAACTACTTCTTCCAAGCTCTAGACCAGTGCGTCCCAACGGGTAGGAAATCAAGAAAGAGAGCCAGGAGACATGGTGAGACATGGTTAAAGAGGTAACTTCTGGGCAAACTCAAGTGGAAGAAGAGTCTATAGATCATAAAATGGGGGGCTGGTCACTTGGAGGAATATGAGACTGTGGTCGGAGGATGCAGGGAGGCAACTAGGAAAGCTACAGTCTCCTGGGAATTAAACCTTCCAAGTGAGGTCAAGGACATCAGAAAGGGCTTCTTCAAATACATCGCTGGCAAGACTAACACCAGAGGCAATGTAGGCCCACTGCTGAATGAGGTGGGTGCCCTGGTGACAGAGGATACAGAGAAGACAGTTACTGAATGGCTTCTTTGCCTCTGTCTGTACTGCTGGAGACTGTGCTCAGGAGCTCCAGACCCCTGAGGCCTCAGAGGAAGTCAGGATAAAGGCAAAGTTTGCCTTGGTTGATGAGGACTGACTTAGGGATCACTCAGGCAATCTGAACATCCATAAATCCATGGGCCCTGATGGGATGCACCCGCAGGTGCTGAGGGAGCTGGCGGAAGTCATTGCTAGACACCTTTCCATCATCTTTGGTAAATCATGGGCAACAG
>NW_009726677.1:0-58203 GCF_000703405.1 Apaloderma vittatum
TACTTAATTATATATTTTATATATTCTATATATTATGAGGGTTTTCTTTATTGTCAGTACTTAAAAAGACTTCTATTTGACTGAATTTCTTTGCAGTCTTTTCCTCAGTTTAAGCTAAATGATGCTATATTTAATATCTTTTTTTAAAAAAGTCTTTCCTCGTGCAGTAATACTATCAGACATAACTGCTTAAAGCTGATAACTGATCTAAAAATAAAGATCAAAGGGTGGAAATTATTTTAAACACAATGGTTCACATTCTTTGGAGTTTTCCTCATGATTGGACTTTTTTAACAAGAATAAAATATGATATTCTGTCATAATTATAGGATTTTAGGATCTGGTATTTAAAAGTATATCAACCAATATAAAACACTGATAAAATTCAGAGCTGAAAACTATTCTCCAGCACAGTATGGATTTGTCTATTCAAATTTGATTCCATGAAAAATCTCAGCACTGTCTGGTGAATCATGAAGTAATATTTCATGTGAAGCTTTATCTTCTTAAGTCATCACAAGGCACTGATAGTCTTGAATGTGCTTTAATCTTAATTGTTATGCATTATAATCTAATGAAATTCAAAGAATTATCCCTACAATTTTCTTGGTTTCCTCTTCCCTTAGTGGAACGTGTGACCACGTGAGGGTAACACTGATTTTTTTTTTTTGCTTTTCTTTTTGACGAGGTGAAAACAATATATTGTGTTTTGGGTCAAGTCATATCAAATGAAACAATTCATTGAATCAAATCAAGAAGCACTTCATTATGGATTTCTCTGAACCTAATTAGTGCCTGGCTAATGAGGAAGCACCAAAGTACCTCGTGGGAATTGTGTAGGTGTGCCGTGCCCTCCTTTCCCCATGCTTTTCCTGGCTGGCCTATATTTTTTAAGCATACTGCAGCTTCTCCTTTGGCTGACAACAGTCGCAGATCACACGCACGTTGTGTGCCCTGAAGAGAGCAGGTCACAACGGAAGGAACAGCTGTGAGTTGACCAGAGGAGAGCACTACGTGTTGAAAGCAAGCAGTTCTGCTCCTAAAGTAGAATTTTAAACTAGCCACTTCAAACCTTAAACTCTAGTTTCTTATTCTGGAAAACTTCTGTGCGAGTGCTACAGTTGCCTGCAAGCACAGTTGAGAGGCTGCTGGTGTTTTGTGCTAAACTAAAATAGTGAATTACCACATTCCCTCTTGCATGGAACTGTAATGCTGATCTCACTTGCTATTTTTTAACCTGCTGAAATTCTGTTGATTTTGGTACGTTTAGTTCTTGTTGACCTCAGAGGATCAGAAATTGGGTCTTCATGGGGTCTCACTTTCGGTACTGTGTGCAGTACTGGGCCCCAATTTAAGAAGAACGTGAAGACCCTTAAGTGTTTCCAGACGAGAGCAACAAAGCTGGTGGAATGTCCTGTAAGGAGCAGCTGAGGACCTTGGACTTGTCTAGTTTGGAGAAAAGGAGGCTGAGGGGTGACCTGATTGCTCTCTACAGCTCCCTGAGAAGGTAAAGTGGAGAGAGGGAGGTGCTGAGCTCTTCTCCCTGATATCCAGTGATAGGATGTGTGGCAGTGGTATCAGACTTGATACTAAGAAGCATTTCTTGACTGAGAGAGTGGTCAAACATTGGAAGAGGCTCCCTGGAGAGTTGCTGGATGCCCCAAGCCTGTCAGTATTTAAGAGGAGTTCGGAGAGTGTCCTTAATAACAGGCTTTAACCAATGTGCCCTGAATTGCTCAAGCATTGGGATGAGGTGACCATTGCAAGGCCCTTGCAACTGAAATAGTCTATTCAATATTTTCATCTTGTTCTGAACCATGAGCCTTTGAACAAATACCCATCGGGGGGATACTTTTTTTTTTCCCATGATTCTTTAAAGAGTTTTGTACTTTCAGTAGTGTAACCAAATTTATTACTTTAGACATTCTAAAAAAATGAAAAAAAAATGCTTCCCCTTCTCTCCCCCTCCCCCCTCATTGTGAAGGTTTTATTTACCTCCATAATGTAACAACATCGGAGATAACAATTAGAAGGCTGATACAGGGTTTGTGAGGCTTGAGGTATGACTCCACCTGGAAAAGAGGGAGCTATTCAGCTCTATTTGGCTTGCTTGCTGTCGTGCTTACTCCAGCTCACTGACACTGGTTTGCAGTGGGATGGGTAAGAGGTAATTGTTCAGCTGAAATCTGACCACAGTGGCGACATTTGTTATAGTGGTGAAGTGTTTGAGAACAGCTTGCAACATAGCACCATAAGGAATATTTATGTTTTGGAAGATTGTGACTAAGAGAAGTTACATTTTTCAAAGTTTTAAATTTTTGTTTTTATTATTTTCCCCTTCATTCTAATTTTCCTCCAGAAATTGGAGGAACACAGTGAAAATAATCACAATATGTCTTACCAGACAAAGGAGGGAAAAGAAGGATGTGCCAGATGATTCAATGAGCAAGGAGATGTAGTGGCCAGATGGGAATGGTTAAGTAATGAATGATTTGGCAGTAGCAGGAGGGAAGCAGACGTACCGTACAGATACTTATCAGTCTTGAATAGATTGAAGTGTTGCAGGCTAAAATTATTAATTTCAGTCATGGAGCAGCTGAAGGTGGTATCCTGAAAAAGCTGATAAACATCACACATGTGGAGTTTCTTCATACATTCTGCGAGTACTGCAAAACTGCCACAGAATTTTACCACCCAAATCACAAAAGATGCCCAGCTGTTCTTTGTGAACATGACTAATAGGGGGAAAACCACAGATGGTGTTACAGAAATCAATAAACCTCCATTCTCTAGAGTAGTGGGCCAGAAGAGAGATACAAAACAGAACTTCAGTGTTACTGTATTAGTGACAGGGTTGTGTTTTTTTGTGCACTGACTTGTGATTCTCTGTATAGTCTGTTGTTTGACTACTGTGAAAGAGAAGTACAGCAAATAACAATAGCCTTCATTATACCTAAATGTTAGAGCTGGAGAAATATTTTGGAAAGAAAGGCTCTGGCAACATTTGTTTGCATTTTTAAGTCGCTTTGCCTTGATTGTACTTCCATTTTTTTCTTCACTTGCAGAAGAATTGAGTTTTAATGGGGAGGGTATCCTCAGAGGTGACTTACAAGGTTGTTTAAACAAGTGTCTGAGTTTGGTATAAGAGACCTTCATAGTAAATATGGTATAGTACTGTCTCTTCACTTCTTTCAAACACGAACAGCTGTGAACGCTGTTTGTTTTGGAACTAGGTGTAGCTGAGCTGGACTCAAAGTAGAGTGCATGCAAGTTTCAGGTGGTTCAGAATCATAGAATCATAGAATGGCCTAGGCTGGAAGGGACCTTAGAGACCATCTAGTCCAACCTCCCTGTCATGGGCAGGGATGCTACCTCTCGACTAGACCAGGCAACACATGGGGACTGAGCAGGAATCGAACCCGTGATCTTGGTGTTGTCATTGTTGTCAGCATCGCACTCAAACCACTGAGCTAACCAGCCCCCCAATATAGGTGGCATATGAAAAGTTCTTCATTAATTGAATCTGGATATGTGGAATTTTTTTAACTTGTGTAAATTTCTGAAGAATTCAATGTTCTTGAGTTTTGGTTTTTGTTTTCCCAAGATTTTAAAACTAGGAAAGATATTTAATATTACTGGGGTGTGCGGGAGAACGATGATGCCTGTGGGGGAAGGAAATCTCTAGGTGAGGGACTGGGTGGCCAGCAGGCAAGCTCCTGCCTGTCCCTCACCACCGAGGGCTTTCCGCAGGGAAGAGTGGGGCCACGGTGCCGCTCACCAGGATGGCTGGGCCAGGCCGGCCTTGGCCGGGGCGACACTCGACTCAGGCGCTCCCACAATAGCTTTGTAGGGCAAGAATGTGAGAGATGCTCCCACATCTATCCCACCTCTGTTATCTAAGTGCAAGTGTGCTGCTGGTCAAGCACACGAGGCCAGACAGTAACCTAGTCTGATGTGTGTGTTTTCCAACACCTTAGGTGCAAGTCACTTGAGCGTTCTCCTCGCCAATCGTAGAATCATAGAATGGCCTAGGCTGGAAGGGACCTTAGAGATCATCTAGTCCAACCTCCCTGTCGTGGGCAGGGATGCCACCTCTCGACTAGACCAGGCAACACATGGGGACCGAGAGGGAATCTTCCATTGTATCCCTACCTGATGAATATATTAAATACAGTGCCAATAAATTCCTTCTGTGTATTTCCCCCAGCCTCCAACCCAGAATATACATGTGCTGGACATGTATGCTTCATGGCAATGAAGATTAACATGCAAATTTCTCATCACATTTTCTTCTGAGAGAAAATTTGATTGATCAGTCATAAAAAGTAAAGCTGCTTCATCTGCTGATGTGAAGAAAACTGCATTTCTTAGTGTTACTAAAGAAAATTACACGTCTACAGCTCTAACCAGGTCTGATTTGGTCCCCTAATGCAAATGGACACTTTCAACTGAATGTACTGAGCAGGTTTCTGCGCGAGTAAAGAGCGTGACTTAAAGTCATACGTGCAAATCTGTATCAGGATAGCAATTCCACCGCCACCAGGCTGCAGGATGTTGCTAATGTGAAGAGAAAATTAAAACAAACAAACCTGCTATTTCAAACAAACCTGCACTCTGTAAGCCTATCAAGTTTTTAAGTCCTCCCATGTAGATTTTTTCACATGCTCAGACGTTGCCCTTTTGCTGGAATCCTTCACATAGTTGTATTCACATGCATTTTTACCAGAGTTTGACTCTTCACGTACCAGATTTTTCTTCTCTTTCCCCCATTTACACTCCTCCACAAGAATCAAGAAGGGAAATCCTATTTGAGAATAGTTTTGTGGTACTTACCTGCTGTCTAGATCATACTTCTTGAACGAGATAAAAAATGTGTCTGGAGAAATAGATACAGCATTTAGTTCAAAAATCAGCATAAAATACCCACACTGCATTAGCACCAGCTATTGATACTTTCAGCCACGGATCTGACAAAATAAGTATCCTTCCTGTTTTAGACTGAAATTCAGATTCTGAACAGATAGAATGTACATTTTCTAGAGAAAATATCAATAAGCCTAATATGTTACAAAGATTTCTATCTGGATCCTGATTATTTGATTGTTTAACTTTTTTCTTTCTTGTGGCGTGATATTGATGCTAACATTTCAGCACTTACAAGTCTCTTTTGTTGAATATAATTGTTCTGATACTTGCGACTTCGCTGCTTTGCAATCTCTGTTTTTCTAACAATAGATTTTTATCAATGTTGAAACTATTTCTTGCTACATTTCGGATTTTCTGGGTCATAAATATTAGTAAACTCATGCAATGTTTATTTTTAAAGAAACTGGACTGAGTCAGAAAAATGCTTGTAATTGATTTCCTAGGAATGTAAGAGCTTACCCTTCTCTAAAGGAAAAAATCCTCCAGTCACTTCATTTTAAGTAATTTAGTGATGAACATGGCTTGCTATAGCCAAAATTCAAGATTTTTTTTAACACTGAAACATTAGAGTGACAAAAGTGTAAACTACAGGTAAATAAGGACAATAAGAGATGATGCTGTGGCTAAATTAAATGAATGTGTATGAGAACAAGATAGTGAAGAAAATCACTGAAATACTGGGGAATGCAATTCAGACTTCAAAACTAGGCAAAACTATATATATGACGAATAAGTGGCATGCTTTTTAGGAAGCCTAGAAATTTGCATTTTGGGCAGTCTGAAGTGAGATTTGGAAAGATCTGAGACTAGTAAACTTGAGCCATAAACTAAATTAATTGGATTAGAGATTAAGGGGTGATCATACAAGAGAATAATGAGGAGAAGAGTTTGTAACTAGGCCAGATATTCACATTGGGACATTTAGGCTATGGACGAGCTTTGAAGCTCAGAATAGCTGCAAAGAGTGGGGGATAGGCATCTTAATAGTATGGGGGCTAATCTCTCACCTGAGACAGCCCTGATTCCAGACTTATTTGGTAAAAAAAAGTTGTAGAGGATTGTCTTGGGACACATAAAGCACTGCAGATCTACACTTGATGTGGGTGGAGAATAGCATCATTAACCATATCAAAAGTAATTTTTACAGTGTATTAAGTATAAATCTCTCCAAAATTTCTTTGGAAAAATCTTTGGTTGAAGGTAACATCTTTCATATAATTAACTTAAATATTTGCTTGCTTTTTTTTTTAATGGATATTACTTATTTTAATATGACCACATGACCTTGAGAAGCTAAAAGATATGAGCAAACTAAGGGGGGATTAAATTTTCTATCTAGGGATAGAAGATGTATCTCTATCAGAATAAAATATCTAGGAAAAACCTGCTGTGTCTCTGCATTCACTAAAATTATTTCAATTTTGGCTGGAGGTCTCTGATGTCAAGTACTAACAAACAGAAACAAATAATTGAGTAAATAAATATGCCTAAATGAGAAGAAACTTAATAGGAGTTGAAAGAATATGTATCAGAAACAGGCAAGAGAACTAAGAGCGAAAATGATTGATGAAAAAGGAAGTTTTATGACTCATCACTTTGAAGTGAAGAAGTGTAGGTGTTCTTATCACCACATCAATGTTCTAATATTGACATGGTTTTAATAATGAACATATATCAATAATTTTCCATTCCAGAATGGTCAGGATTTTACTTCTTTCTGTTGATAAATGAAATACCATGGCAAAATGGGATACATGTCTAAGCACTTGCCATTCCAGATTTTTGTAATTATTATTTCTCCCTTGTCTAACTGGGAGCCCTTTGTTACATGCAAATTAGGGCAAAAAAAGAAACATTAAGTGGAATTAAAATAGGTGGCTGGAGGAAAATGTATTAAAAGAGAATGAATGGTGAAAGGATAGATTAAATGAAAAGCATTTACAGCTAGCATAAGAATCCAAGCAAAACCTACTGAGGCAGATCTCTTGAAGGAAAGCATAAGGAGACATTTATATGAAGATTAAAATTGCCCATGAGTAAAAGAGTTTTGTGCTTTGGAATTAGTGATGAAAGGAGGGCAAGGAACTCTGTTTGGTATGCAATAACAGTTCAAACAGTCTTCTACATTAATCTCCTGTGTCAGGTAGTTTCCTGATACTGCATCTCCAGAGCAATCCTCTGCAGCATGAAGATACATACTCAGAGGGAAAACTACAACACAAAAAGGAACAGATCAGAAGGAGGGTAAGCCTTAAAAAATAATGAACTCCCCCAAATATCCATGTGATAATAGTAGGTAAGGCGGTAAATAATGAACGGGAAAATCAGCCCCCTCTTAGACTGTTTTTGAAAAGTATTTTCCCTTATTATGAGTAAAGCCTTTCTGCAGAGCCTGAAGGAAGATTAAAAAAAAAATAGATACGAGATCAATATTTAATTTCACAGAAAGAGATACATAGGCACAGGAAGTCTCTTTTAAGATAGTTTGCAAAGTAGTAAAAAAAAAAAAAATCTGTCCTTGAAAAATGTATATACATCTCCTTTGTCCTTCCAGGAAGAAAGAGAATTCTGTTGTACAGTTCTGCTTCTATTCAGTTAAAATACTTTTTGGCAATTTTGATTAACAAAATTAAAGTAAAATGCAGACCATTTTGCCTGCTCCCCAAGGACTTTCTAGTATAGCTGCATACATTTATGGCCGTTCTCCTCATCTCTATGTGGATCAGGTTGGATTTCTTCCATTTAAGAGTACTGCTTGTGCAGAAAATGGTTTCTTTCCTAATTTGATGGCAAGATATGCAAATATTTTACTTTAGTTTCAACAGAATCTCATGTTTAAAGAACATTCAGTATGCAATACAGCAAAATAAAGCTACCGTTAAATTGCTCTATAGAATTTTCTACTATTATGTAAGAAAAATGTTTTAAAATGGACCTGGGCAATATATTTTTTAAGTCACTTCATAGAGAGCAGCCGAGAATGTTTAGAACTTGGGTCCAATTCTTGAATATTTTTTTTTTTCTAAGACCAAAGCGGCTATGCATACTTGAAACTCTGGAGTGAAATAAATAAAAGTTGAGGAAATAAGGGAGTAAAATCCCTTATTAATACTGCTGCGGGAGAAAGTAATGTAATTGCTGTACTGCCGCCTTCTCTTTTTCCACAACCTAATGGCTGACACATTGCCCAAGAAGACACATGTTCAGTCTCCTTACTTTACCTGAATGCCTTGCTCTCCTTCCCTTCACAGAAATGCTCTGTGAGTGTGAAGTATGGACTGAGACAGACAGATTTAGAAACCGTATCCTTGTTGTGCAAGAATCTGTGATAAAGAGGGTATTTGAACTGTGAGCTGACATATTGCACAAATTTGCCCCCTAGCCATTGGCCAAATTCACTTTTCATTCTGTTTCCATCAATAAGTATTTCACTAATAAGTATCAAGTATGTAAATTTCAAATATTTAACAACTACTTGCTATGCTGAAAAATAGTGTAATAAGAATACACTAAGATGATAATCCTGAGGAGGGAAAGGAAATATCATCTTCTGAATTTTGAGATGATCCAGCTTCTTTAGTTCCTTTTGTTCAGGGGTGTGTTGAAAAATCATTTTTTAGTATACAGGTCATAACCAAAAAATATATTTACCTTTATCACTATGACTGAGTTTGTGATATGAATACAAAAGACAAACAAGTCAAGAATTCCCTGTTTTAGCTTCACTGGAAAAAGATGTGGCTGGAGTTCTGCACCTCAATGATTTAGCACAAATTGAAATAATGCCTCAGAAGTTACTGGAAGTCACAGCTGTTGACTGAAAGGTGCTGAGCTGCCCTATAGTTCTTGAGATAGGTTAAGCCTTGTTCAGTTAAGTAATAGTATACATAATGATAAAACTAAAATGATCTCCTTTTCTTCATCTGGCAACTTCTGCTTGATTCTTGCAGTACTGGGCCTCTACTTAAGCAGCAAAACCATGTCAAATTGATACACTACATACTTTCCACCCATTCCTCCTGGAGCTGAAAGAAAATCTTATGTGGTTCTCAGCATTTTGCAGGACTTGGCCTTAAATGCACATTGTGGCCCTTCAGTGTCTTATTGAAATAATGTAGAATGTGAGTTTGATAAATATGCTGAACTGGACTCTGTACCTACTGAAGCATATTTTGAATACTCCTCCCAAAAATGTCATATATAAATAGAACTGCTTTAAAATATTGCAGGCATCTGGTTTTGTAGATCTTTGTGTCTCTCTGGTTTCTTTTATGTTAAAAAGTCAATTATTGCAAACTATCTCTGTAATTTCTGGATCATTACCCATTTTTCCTTGAGCAAAAATATCCTTGTTCAGAGATTGCTTAGCATTTAATCTGATTATTCTACATTTGTAATGAGATTTTAAGTATCTGCTACCATAACATTAATTATTATTACTATGTCATAAGTTGTTTATTGTCTACAGGAGATGCTGCCATTTTTGTGTGTGAATGGGATTAAATTCTATAAAATAAGAGCAGCTGTGGTATCTGGTAATGATATTAGGAATTTATTGGAGGGGTCACTGAATCTGTGTACAGAGTTTAACAGTCAAGGGTGTTCAGAAACTACGGTGGTGATATCAGACTTCACGTAGAATAAAACCATTCTTTGAGATCATGAGTAAATCACGTAAACCAAAGAGGCTTCCACTGCAGGTGACATTTGCTCTGGAGTTCACTCTCGAAACAGTTGGCAGTGTCTGTAATTGTGTGAATACAAATAGTGATTACTGCATTTAATAAAGACACTGTACACACAGTAAACAACTCCGGTGAATATTTTTTGATTGCATAAATATCAGATAATTAGAGTTAAAGCTCATATCTAAATGCTTGTTTCTTGTAGAAGACATTTTCCTCAGATGTATTGATCTGAGTTGATATTACAGTTCCACCTCAAAATTTTGTGATACCTTGATGTTTCAAATTGCCATGTTTCACATCTGTTACATCATATTATGAGTAGTGAACAACATAATTTTTTTTCTGTTTCATTTGTCAGACACTTTTAATTTTTTTTTAGAAGCAATTCATGGATATATTCCTTTTTATTTTTTGATAATGTTTCAAATTTGCTCTTAAAATTTTGATTTTCACCTTTTAAAGTACTAGCATTATTGAGCTTATATACACTTCTTATGAGTGGCTCACGGCTACAGCTCACTGTTCATTAGTGGGTATGAAGAGGAAATAGGTTTTAATTTGTCTCTCTATCTTAGTTTCTGTACCTCAGTTTATCTTTAGACCAAGTGGGGTCTTGCTTGTAAAATGCTTTATGAAATACTCATCACTAATATTAGTGATTAGAATTAATAAGTGCTAACACTGCTATTGCTGTATTTTTTCTTTGCTTCTGTTAGCCAAGAGAACATTTTATTTTGTTCCCATGTTTAGTACTGAAAGCTGAATTATGACTTTTCTAAAATGAACAGCCAGCTCCAAGATATCTAGAAGCTATATTTCCTATCCTAAAAGTTATTTGGTATACAGAGTGCTTCTACTTTTTCCGTTTCTGTTCCCTGCAGCACTTTATAGTAGACATTAATTCTCCATTTTGGAACTCCCTTCAGTCACCCGCATAGTTCTGATATCTGCCTACTGCTAATGAATATGAATGAAATGAAAAGCAATCCCTCATAACTTAAAATAATTATTGTAGAGTCTGATAGAAGTGGGCAGGTTTACATAAAACACTGTAAAGTATATTTTTAAAGAACTTTCCCTGTAATTCTTTGAAGAACAGATGTCAAAATGTACTGCAGTAATTTCTCTGAGAAAGGAAATTGTATTAAATTAGAGGCAGAAAAATCACACAAGGCAAATACTTAAATTCGTAAATTAAATTTTATACAGTACTGTGCATATGAATGCAGATGCTTGAATTATTCATTGTGTATAACTCACTGGCCAAATTTAAACCTTTTATGTTAAGGCACATTATGATTTTGATAACTTTGTTTTTTGATTATTTATAGCACTTCAACGAAGTCTTTGTAAGAACAAATGTACAGTGCATCTTGCTCTGAAGAATACTTGGCTGAAATGATGGTATAGAAAGCTAATGTGTTTTAGAGGTCCGTAATTAATCCCCATTCTTAGAAATAAATAAATAAAGTTTCTTCATGTGCACCATAATCAGTAATGGAAAAAAAAATGCATAACGACCAACAGCACACCTGCATCTGCTCTTGGGTTAAAACATTTACACACAGGTGTAAATGAGAATAGATTGTAAATAGAATGCAAAAGAGAACAGATTTCAAGGTAAGCTGAAATGCTGAGCAAATGTGGACAATATCATTAACTGATTTTGAAAATAATGAAGTGATTGTGGATTCTCAACAGCTGATAATCAACGGCTACTTTTTGAATTTTCTTATTCTATGTAAGAAAAATATTGTAGAACAATAAAGTGGATTCTGATGGCAAGCAGGACCATATAAGGCCAATGTGAAAGTAAACTGAAAATCTTCATTAAAAAGCTATCAGCACTGTAAATCTATGTGAGAATCCACACAGAATCAGTTTGCACTAAAGCTTTAGCTTGCCCTGGTGAAGGTAGATAGAATGTGCAAATACGTGTCTCCCGATAATAATGCTCACACTACTTGTTTGCTTTAGCAATAATGCCTAATTCTTTCCTAGGCAGAGTATGTATATAGGTACCTATAAATACAAATAATAATGAAGTAAAATAATGAAAAGAAGCATCTTGTTGCCAGTGTCTCCAAATGTACCATATAAAACCAAAACTGCTATATTATTTTCTTAGTCTAGTTATTTCATTTGCGATAATGACCTCGTGTACTAAGATTTAACAATAATTAGATTAGTTTCCCAAATTGCAGTCTCCAACATTTGAAGCTGATGTCTAGACTGAAGGAAAGCCAAAAGATCCAAAGGGTTCAGAAACAAAATAGTAAGAAACTAAACCATGCCAACGCTGAAAATTCTGGCACCAGTTTTACGCCACTATTACCAAACACAATATGTGTAGATTATGTTAATGCGGTCTGTGAAGTTTTCCCAGTGTATTGTTAATGTATCAAAATAAAATGTGGACAAAAGACTTTTTATAACACTCGTACTATCTCATTGTAATGGCATGAAGCGCATAGCATGCTTTAATGCTTAGATATCAGTGTGTCACCCACTCAGCAGTTAAATACATTGTTAGAAAATATTCCATGGTCATCAAGGTTTGAAACATTCTTTGATTTTTGTGCTGGACAGATACTGAAGTCAATTTTCATAGCAGAAGTCACTAGTTTGTTTTGTCATATTTAGAGTAATAACTTGGGGTAGTTGTCCTGATGCTGACACATCATCAAGACAGAGGTGAAAAAATCCACTCGCCATCAGTGTAACTAACCACAGTTCAGCGTGATTTGGGTCAGGATTTTAATCCTACCTGACTGACATGAGAACCATGCAACTTGCCTTTGTCCCTGCTGGAGAGTATTACAGCAGCTCTGCTCAGTAGCTGAGAAACGCGGTGATTTTCTGCCACGTACAGAAATCCTTCAACAGGGACAGGAATTGCAGATGAGCAGTTACTGCAGTGTTTTTAGGCAGCAATTCTGCACAGCTCTGGGTCAGACCCAATAACTCCGAAGAGCCTCTAATGTAGCAACAAGCAAATTAACAAGCATTGAGAGAAATGAAATATGTTATGTGTCTGTCTTCAGTGAGTATATAACACTGGCTTATGCTAACCCAAGTATTCCCAGCACTGAAACCTTTGCTAAGACTGGACATGAAGACATGAAGAAAAAGCACATTTATTTATTGGAATGCTCTGCATAGATCTTATTCATCCCACCAGTATAAGTGGACAAGCAGTACAATCCAATGTTTGAGGTTTTTCTTCTATTGCTGTTGTGGTCAGGGGTCTTTTTTGAGAGACCAAACAAAATTACTTTGATAAAAGGGAAATAAGTTGCTTTTGAGGGAGGCTGTGACTTAGCTGTCGTGGGTTAGGGCTGGGCGGGCCCCTAACATGGACAGACGCTCTCTAACCCCCTCTTCCCCCTCCCCAAATTGGAAGGAAAAGGGAATGAGGCAGAGAGACTTATGGGTTAGAGAAGAAAAACTAGAAGAGCTGAACAGATGTCTCTGGAACAGATGTCTCTGGAATAAATTCACTTTTTGCAGGTATGAGTAAGGATTACCATTTGAAGAACTTAAGACATGTAGCATTAACTGACACTTTAACTGTTTGAGGTTTTTTATTATAATCACTAATCTTTGCCAGGTTCACAACATTTTTCTCCATCCCAGGCTCCCAGAGGATTTTCAGAAGGCGTCTTTTTCTTATTGTTGTGGAGTATCTTAGCTTTGGCCCACTGCCAGGAAGTTGCAGGTTATCATTTTTGGTTTGTCTCAGTCTAGTTTCTTCTACTTTTCTAGATCTATATTGATATCTTAATGAATGCTCTGTCTTGCTCACTGTCTGTCTCTTATGTGTTGTTTGCTGTTGAGCTTTCACTTGCTTTCTTCCCTCTCCTAATGGTAGTAGTCATTAGGACACAAGTACGTTTTAATACTATTTTTATTTCTAAAATAAGACTTGCTGGAATCAGCTGCAGTGCTGCCCACCAGACTGGATCATGCTAATCGTCTGATACTTGGAGCTTATGTCATAGTTAAGCACGTTCTGGAGCTGGGTCAAATTCTTTGCCGGTGCATTTGGAAAGTGTTGACAATAAAAATCCATATTTTTCTTCTTCAAGTTCACTTGGAAATCTTGTTGGTTAGTTATCACATTGTCAATAACGCATAGCAAAAATGTATTAACAACATGCTGTTGTCTGATGGTTGAAAACAACTGCATGGTGCAATACAAGACAATAAATAAGGGAGGTGGAGAGATGTAAGGGAACGCCCCTTATAAGTGGAGGTGAAAGCATCTAAAATGTAGTTGTATTAAGTTTAGAGTATAGCTTTATTCTTACTCCATGTTTCTTTAGGAAATTTCTTGACTCTCATTATATACTTTCTGTCCTTGTCATACATTGTGGAAAATAGAATTACAGAAGGGTTGAGGCTGGAAGAGACTTTGGAGGTCACCTTCTCCAGCCACTTGCTCAAGCAGGGCCACCTAGAACAGGCTGTCCAGAACCATGTCCAAATGGCTTTTGATGCTGCAAAATCTGTGAATAACACCAACGTGTTTTAATTTACATTATCGGAGAGGGGGGAAGATAAAATTATTCCTTTTAAAACAACTCTTAATTAAGTAATCTTTAATTTTATACTGAGTTTTGGAATGAAGAGAAAGAAAGAAATAGAAGCAGAAAATAGAAACAAGAAAAATGTGTTCTGGACCATTGGTTGAGCTTTATCTGATTGTTGACCAAAGGTTAATTTCCTTTTTGTCTCTTGAAGATCTAGATGGACTGTAGTTCTCATGGATATTGGCAGAAGACTTTTATCTCTGGATTCACTAATATCCATCTTTGCCATCAGTGTACTATCAGTTTTAATTTAAAGTGCCTCTGATTCATGAAAACGTTCAGAATTATCATTAGTAGTAGTAAATCTTCACATTTATTCCTGTTTTTCATGAATCAAAATCTATATGCAAACGAAATCTTTAATGTTTGTCTTTACAGGGGGATTTGATTGTTTTTCTTTGGTTTACCTTAATGTTGTTATAGAAAAGAGTAAAGCTAAGACTGGTTTAGGAGCGTGGGAAAGCAGAGGCAAGGATATTCTATAATACTGTGATATATGGCAAAACTGCTCTAGGACGCAATTTATATTTTGGATTCGTGATGACATGAGTAAACCCTTCAAAATGAAATTGAAAATTGTTTTTTAAATGTAATTCTTATTTGAGATGAATGTGTTGTTAGCCTAGGACATCCTAGAACCTTTAGGATGGAAGACTCAGAAATGGGAATCAATATATACATAGTAGAGATATATTCTGTGGAAATAATTAAAAATTTTGATTCAACAAAAGTCTTGTGAACTAAAGTAGTTTAAGCTCCATGACAATCTCTTTACAACTGATACACCATCTGAAGCACTTGGAATTTCACCAAGTCTCCAAGTGTTGTGGCTGTGACCTTATCCTAGGAGTCGTAGCTTCAGCTAAAACTATTCCTAAACAGAGCAGAAATGCAAGATGTTCAGGATTATGTTACTTGTTGGAGTCCTTATAGACAACACGGCATGAGAGAAATTTCCCACAAGGGGTGAACAGCCCAGTGGGGTGGGGGCCTGACTATACGAAAGGCAACAACTCCACCGGTCAGGGGTGCGCTCACCCACCGCTGGAGGATCGCCGCATCAGTCATCATCACGAGGTCCAAGGCTGGTGATCTCTCTTTCTCTCTGTGACTCTTTCCTTTTCTCTTTCCTTTTCTTCCTCCTTGGCAGGGGGTTGGAATACAGAATCTTCAGAGATCCCTTCCAATCACGACCATGCTGTGATTCTGTGTAACAAGGAGAGGTTGTCTATGGCAAAGCCTGTTGACACAAGTTGTCCTCTGTTGTGAGGCTCCTCAAGCACTAAGTGGGCAACTGGGATCCATCGTTGCGATCTATTAAGATTCCTTGTGAATAAATAAAAGTGGTGTTGGGATCTCTGGTATCGATTTACCTTAATCCTGGCCTGGGAACGTGCCAATCTGAGTCATCATCCTGAAAGCCTGGAATGTGGCATGTGGAGGTTCCTTTTTATTTTCCTCTATATTTTTCGTGGTTCATTTTATTATAAATACTTTCCATTTTGTAAGGCATGTTCTGATTTTAATTGATATTTAACATGATATTTACAGCTAGTTACTGTATATTTTATTTTATTAGCATAAAATTACTGCACTGTTAAATCCAGAATAAATACTATCCATATTAAAGATAGTTAGTGTTAATTATTTTACACTGGAGTTTGTATTTAACACTTACCAGTAAATTAATTTGGCTCAGCTGATACATATTAAATCCAGATTCTTGTGAAATATGCTTGCTTAAAACCTTGTTTCAGTATTTCAGAGAGTATATTGCCGGCAAATGTAATTAGTTTATGTAACTGAATTAGCACCTACCCAAGTAATATACACAGTTGCTCCTTTTTCGTCTGTTGAAAGAGATTCTAGTAGAAAGTAGAAAATTGTATTTTTCTGCATAAAAGACCCTTTTAACAATGACAAAAGTTGACCATATTTTACAAGATTCCTCTTTAGGGAAATGTAAGCTTTATAATTTTTAAAAAAATAAAAAAGTGCGTTTGTCTAACGTTTGTCTACACAGGTTTATTCTGTGGAATGATGTAGAATTGAGAGATGGATCTCTGAAACTATTACATTTCCACATAGAATGCCAAGGCAAATGCATTTATGAGTGGGTGTTATATAATAACATAATATACTATTACATGCAAATGGTTTTACCCAGCTTTTTGAAATATTATCCAGTTCCTCTCAGTCTCCTGAATGCATCTTTTTTTTTGGTATATTGCTGTTCAGCATCTCATTCCCAGGAAATCTCCTTCCTGCCTTTTCTGTTTCTTTGTTGCTGCTTTTAGACATACTAGTGGAATTTAGTATTATTAATTGTGTGGCTGCAATTGTCTTTTAGAGTGTCAGACAGCTGTTTGTACTTTATTCGGATCAAAGAATTTTGATGTGCTACCTTTAATGGACTTCTCAGTCTTTCTACAATAGAAATAAACTTGTAGATGATTACCTACCCCTGCTAATGACAAAGCAGTGTCCTTTGACACATTTTGCTTGTGAGCTCATAAGTTTTCAAAGATTACAGACATTTTTCAAAGACACCTAACATAAGATCTTAATAATAATAAAAGTAATGATCTAAAATTTTGCACAAGTAGCACCCTTTCTTCTAGGGGCAATCAAGAATTACTAGACAAAAAACATTCTTTTCATGAGATAGCACTACTGTATGAAAACTATTGTTTAATTTTATTTTTCAGATTTTTAGAACTTTTTTCCTTTTTCTAAAGAACAGGAAAGAAAATACGTTGAATTAAAGTATTTTTTAAAAAAATCAATGGCATACATGCTTGTTCAAAGCAATTATTTAAACAAAAAAACCAAATACATTTGTAAGAAAAAAAATGACATTAAACCAAAGTAATTGAATGTGAAACAAGGTAGGGTTTTTTACTGAACAACTGAAAAGTAATTAATTAAACCAAAGTAATTGAATGTGAAACAAGGTAGGGTTTTTTACTGAACAACTGAAAAGTTTTAAAGAGATTTTTTCTTTGGCAACTTATTAGGAGACAAAGCCTATGAAATTCTTGCAGAAGTTAATACTAGGGAATTCCCTCTGATATTTTGATAGTTACACATTTTATATCACAATGTCTTTAAAAAATGCAGCCCATTAAATTGCTCTCTTTTTTTTGTATTATACTTAGGAGAGCATTTTGTAGAAATTTGTTTATATGGAGAAAATTCTCCAGCCAGCTTGTAAGGTGCACATTTGTCCCCCTTCACCCTTGCAATTATTTTCTCTTTATCCAGGATTTTCCTTCCTCCTTCCTTATTTTGTCATAAATTGTGTGGCCCCAAGAGCTGAGGAAGTTAGAACAAACCTTACTAAATCACTGATTGATTTTTCCAGCTGTACTGATTGATTGTCTCTAAACAAACAAACAAAACCAAAAACCTCAACCAAAAAACCAAACTAGCGTGAGCTGAAAGCCCATTTTTATATCTGCCAGAAACATAGTACTTACTAGTAAGAAGTAAAGGTCTTTCAATTTCTCAGCTCAGAGTAAGTTTCCCACGGTCCTGTGGATCCTTATAGGTTTTATCTCTAAAGAAGAAGCTGTTACTCTATTCAGATGTGATATATTTTAATACACTTGGCATTCTGGCATGTACAGGACTTAGGTAGAAAATTTGAGCTCAAAAGCAATTTGAGATGATGCGTGAAAGCTGCCAGTCCTGCTGCACCATTTATTGTATCTGAAAGTTGGTTGAGGGGGAGGTAAATAAAAAGCCAGAGAAGTTGGAATGAAAAGAGAACTTTAGAGGACATAGAAGCAAGGAATGCAAATATGTGGCTGGAAGTTATACAGAAAAAAAAAGAAGAGAGTTATCATTTCAGCCATACAGTTTCTGAGATTTGAATAGACAAAAATCACAGCACCAAGTCTCTCTGTATTTCAGGGACTTCTAGTTCATAATAACGGGAAATGGTAGCAAAGGGGACAGAGGACATTGAAGATGGTTGGAAAATTTTAATTGGTCTCTTAACATAAGAAATGTGAACTGAGATGAAGAATTAATATTGAAAGAGGGAGTCTTGGACTGATCCAGCTACAAAGTGAGCCCATGGATCTTACAGATGTATGTAATCACTCAGGAAAACCCTCAACTGAAATATAACGGAGAGGAGGAAAAAACTGTATTCAATAGTGAGCTGATTTATTAGAAGAAACCTTTTTTTACAGTATGTCTTCATAGTAGCATCAGCTCAAGGCAGAGATTCAGCCCGGAAAAGCTGGGACTGGCTGTAGGTATAGACAGAGTCACGTGGTGGAGCTTCTAACAGCCCCTTTTTCCGTGCTGACCGTGGGGAGGATTCAGACCACTGTGATGGCATTGCTACCTGAGTGAGGCAAATGATGCTGAAGAAAAACCACACAAAAAGCAAACACCCACCAAAACCCTTCCCTATACATATTTGGACACTGATAGGTTATGTCCTGTCAGCAGCAATAAAGGAGCAACACTTCTTTTTGACAATTTGAGGACTATTTCCTGTGATTTCTTCTTAGCTTTTAACTGGTATTTCTCATGTTTTCTCAGCCATTGGGTCATGTTTTCTTAAACAGCAATGTTTTTGAAAGACCTTTTTTTTTTCTAAAGTGCACTGAAATAACATTGCAGCAAAACTGAAAAAACAAATAGCAATATGACAGTTCTTTTCCCTATACATATTAATTTCCCTGAGCTCTTGTAATGTGGGAGGTTGTTCTTGCTGTCCAGTGACTCTGATCTTTCCTGAATGACTAGAAAATTTGCTTTTATCTATCACGATGACAACTGTAACATCTGAGTTGTGTGTCTCTCAGTCTTTGAATGAGAGAAGGATATTTTCACAAATGGATGCACACAGAGAAAAATAGGTCAAGACACAATCTTCTCTACCCCCTCTGACTGCCAGAACCCTATGCGAGCCTAGTAACAGCCACAGAAGATCTTCATAGAGACAGGTTGGAAATAAAGTAGGTGTTTTGCTTTTGCATGACAAGAAATGAAACATCTAAATTCTATGATTTTATGATCTAAGAAGCCTGAATCTTAATTAACTACTCAAAATGGTATGGGAATCATTGGGGGCTTTTTTTTTGTATTTTAAAATAATTACTTTTAATACTAAATAAGCCTTTCATTTTGGAAGGAGCAGCTGTTGTGCCAGAAGTAACTTCCAGAAGATTATCGTAGGAAATTCTTGTTTGTATTTCAGTAGCATCAAGACTATAATTTATGGATAGCTTGTGAGAAGTGTTATAGAAATTTCGAGTTATAAAGATATTGGTTTTGTATTTAGTACCTATTCAAGGACTTACCTAGCAATTTCATGAATGCATCTCAGAAAGACTTACAAGGCATGTGTGTTTTCTTGGTGAGAAACTGTGTTTCAGAGAGATGGAGGTCCTGTAATATTTGTCAATGTGAAAACTAGGAGTTAGAGTGTTAGATCAGCACAATCATTGGTCAGTGATAGCACCACGTCTTGAAAGATAAATACATTAAAAATTAGGTGAATAAACAAAAAAAGAAAGAAAGAGAGTGGAAGAGTTGAATGTTATGCTTTAGGATGCTTTGAAGTAAACTCCTTGAAGCCAGCAAGTGATGCAACATCTCAGTCCCAGCATGGCATACCTCTGCAGTGGTGTGACTCTGGCTGGTGGCGAGGTGTCCACCACAGCCATTCTGTCACCCTCCTTCTCAGCTAGATGGAGGACAAAATGTAGCAAAGGGCCCAGTTTGAGATCACCTGCAGCTACCATCCTGGGCAAAACAGACTTGATTTGGGGGATATAAGTTAAATTTATTTAACAATAAAAATCAGAGATGAGTAATGAGAAATAAAAACAGGTCTTAGAAAACCCCACCTTTTCCCCATCTCTCTCTTCTTCCCGGGCTTAACATCAATGGCAATTTATCTGCCTCCTTCCCCCAAGCTGTGCAGGGGGACAGGGAATGGGGGCTGCGGTCAGTTCATCCGATGTTGTCTCCACTACACCTTCTTCCTCCGGGGGAGAACTCCTCACTCTTCTTCTGGGCCATTGTGGGGGTCCCTGTTACAGGAGATGATCTTCTCACACTTTCCCCAACATAAATCCTCTCATGAGAAACAGTTCTGGACGAACTGCCCCAATGTGAGTCTCTCCATGGGGTGCCATCCTTCAGGAGAAACTGCATCACAAAAGTCCTGCCAGCCAACTGCTCTAGTGTGGGCTTCCCACGGGGTCACAGCCCCCTTCAGGCATCCACCTGCTCTAGCATGGGGTTCTCCACGGGCCACAGATGGACATCGACACCCCATCACCAACGGACATCTTCCCCACGACCCAGGGGATTCTCTGCTCCAGCACCTGGACCACATCCTTCTCCCTGCTTCTTCACTGACCTTAGTGTCTTCACATATTCTCACTCCTTTGTGTCTCTGCCAGTTGTTATGTGACGCAATTCTTTTTTCCCCATTTCTTAAATATGTTTTCATAGAGGTGTTCCTCTCCTATCATTTTACTGATGGGCTCAGGTTTGGGCAGCATCTTTGGAGCCTGCTGGCATTGGCTCTATCAGACTTAGGGGAAGCTTCTAGCAGTTTCTTGCAGAAGCCACCTCTACAGGCCCCCCGCCACTGAAACCTGGCCAGGCGAACCCAACACGACCTCCTTCACTCATGCTAGTCTGTGCAGTCAGTGAGTTTCTTACAGCACTACTAGAGAATGACTTTGCAGTTTACTCTGTAGAGACCCAGTCTTCCAGCTCTGGAGGCCTGTGAGTCAGTCCCCTCTGTGATGGCCAGCTTACCTAACCACAACGCGCTATCAGCTGTCTGCAGGTGGTCCACTGAGATTTTTGTTTTAGTAGTCAGTACGAGAGTAGTCCACTGTAAGTTCATCTAACCAGAATCTGATCGGCAGAGTTGGTTTCCTTAATGGAGATAAACTATAGAAAACAATGGTAGAATAATTGAGTCTTGAAGGGGATTACCCCATTGTTAAAACTTGTGGCATGGAATACATTGTAATAACTTTGCTAAGCAGCTTCTATCTGTCTAGATTTTTGTAGCGAGGATGTTATGACCATCTATAAACGCTAATGGAAGCATCACTTCCACCAACTGCAAACTGTTTGTTGCAGCAAGTTGTAACGTTGCAAAATTACTGAAGCTGGGAAAATCTCTGTGAGTGCTCTATCACACAGCTGAAGCATTCATTCTCTGGCCTTTTAGGAGTAAATGGGTTTGGCAGGATATTTTACGTATTGAGTGAAATTGGTTTTGTACTGTTATACATGGACTCTTCCCTGGGAGTTGCTACTTGCTGTAACTTCTCAAGGTTTGTTTATGTCAAGCCTAGCTGGTTTGTCTTTGATATTTGAACAGCTGAGGGGATGCCACAGCCAAATGTTTCTTATTGTGCAGCTGAAGATGATGAGGCATAGGATTTGTGAAGTCAGTTTGTAAATGGTGATGTCATTCTGCACTCAAAGACTGAACAGTAGATCTAGCTCATGTGTAATTAGTTTGTGGGATAAACTAATTTTTTAATGAACACTTCTTTGTCCTACCTAATATAAATCTGAGTCAGTCATAACTTTCAGCTGAGGTGAAGTAAATACACAATCCAGGATAGATTTTGCATAGATTCCTTAAGCACCTTTTCACATAATATTGAACAGGGGCTAGTATATGTAGTAATTTCCCCTCCTCATCTCTACCTTCTCCTTTCTGGACCTAGCCCAAAGCTTACAAAAGTCAGTGCAAAGATACCACTGTGGTATGGAGTCTTTTTCATCAGGTGCCCTTTTCACTGAATTGTATCTATCCAACCATAAATAACTTCTGACTTTTTAAATTTTAAATTGCCTATATTTTTAAAATGGCAAAAATCTGGTACCAGATTTCTCATCAAGCAGTCTGATTTGTCTGGCCGACACCAAACTCTGTGCATTGGTGTGTCATTTCCATAAAAATTCATGCCTTCAATTAGCTGATACACAAAAGCAAGCTTTTTAAGAGTTGTAAGAAGCAAAATGTTAATTTCTTGTCTCGCAGTACCATCTTCTTAATCCCTTGCAGTCTTTTAATGAATGATAACTTCACCAATGGACAGATTAATAAAAAAAATGCAAAATGAGTTCTCTGTCAACACCATCAGTGTCTCACATCAAAGGAGTTCTGTCAAAATCAACTTTACAGTGTATAACAAGAAATCTTGTGCAAAGGGCTAGTTAAAAAATGCCAAAATGGGTCAGGTTTGCTTTTAGTCCCATTCATGTGTTGGCAGGGATTAAGAAAGTACTGAAATTCTAATGGCTTCAGTGTATGCATTCATTCTTCACAAATATTTCATCTTTTACTAGGCTGTTTAAAACTTTGCATAATTACTTCTATTACTACTGTTTTTATTTGTCATACTTTATGTTGATTTATACTTTTTTATCATCTTGAAAACTGTTAGAAACATGCAATTTCTGTTTAAGTGTGTAGCATTTTTTATTGCTTTAAGAACAAGCCTTAAATTCAGTCTATTTATGGATTTATAGTCAGAATAGATCTCACTTTGGTTTTATTTCTTTCCAACATGCTATGAAGAATGATTTTCATGCAAGAATTCCTAGAGCCAGCGACAAGTGTTTCACTTAACCTAGTACTAAAAGGCTATGTTTACACTAAAAAAACTTTTAAAACCCTGTCAGGATTGTACTTTTTAAATAGATCAAAGAACACTATATACTTCAGTCTGCATGTGGAAAATAATACACCCAGGTGATGTGTTATTGGAGGGAGATTAGCCTGGATTATACTTGGCTACTTGGATTATAATTCTGCAAATAACTATGCATGTGATTAACTCAAAATGCATAGAAACTCACTTGTCATGGCTACTCTCATGGCTAGAGTGAGGCAGAGTAAATAGAGTGGCCTTATGTGTCTTTATCATACCTAAAAACACATTGACCCACTTCTCCAGCTTGTCCAGGTCCCTCTGGAGGACATCCCATCCATCTGGCATGTTGACTGCACTGCTCATCTTGGTGTCATCTGCAAACTTGATGAAGGTGCACTCAATCCCACTGTCTGTGTCACTGATGAAGATATTAAACAGCACTGGTCCCAGCACAGACCCCTGAGGCTCACCACTTGTCACCTGTTTCCATCTGGACATCGAGCCATTGACCATAACCCTCTGAGTGCAACCATCCAACCAATTCCTTATTGACCAAACAGACCACCTATCAAATCCATGTGTCTCCAACTTAGAGAGAAGGATGTTGTGGGAAACTGTGTCAAAGTAGTCCAGATAGGTGACATCCATTGCTCTTCCATTGTGCAATCACTCCATTGTAGAAAGCCACTAGGTTGGTCAGGCAGGACTTACCCTTAGTGAAGCTGTGCTGTCACCTTCCTGTCCTCCATGTTCTGCTCTTGATCTATCCTGCTTCCTTTCTCTGGTACATTCATTTTGGTTACTGTTGTTCCACTGGCTCTGAAGATTCTGAAGTGGTAATAGAGATGTTTTCGGCTTTGGTAGTAAGGTGAATGTTTTGCAGACCTTCTGGGCTGTTTCAGTTCCATAACATCCAGTCCACTAGGATTATGGATGAAACACAGGGATTTATTTGTACATGATAATATTGCATCTCATTTAGCATCTCTGAATGCATCACAGCAATCACATACAAGAAGCTGCTCTCCTGGAAGATAACTTGTCATACCTGTAGCTTTCACTTAAGCATCCTTTGCATGAGTAAACCCTTTAAAATAAGACGAAATTAAACATCATACTCAGTTTATAAAGGCTTCAGTCACTGTGCATGTAGGGTCAAGTTAAGTCCAATTTTCAACAAGAATAAAAAAAAAGAAAGATAAAATCAGCCTTAAAGAATAGACAGACACTAAGCACTTATTTGAAAAACATGCACTTATCTGAAGAACAACATAGCTAATTCATTTACCAGGGGTGGGGAGGAAGAAGATATCTTTACAACTGATAAATACTTTATGGACAGAGTGGGATTGGTACACTTGTTCCATTAAGTGCATGTATTTTTCTGGCTTAAGCCTCTGAAATCAATGCCATTAATCTCATAAATGAAGCAAGATTTGACTTTGAGGGAATTTACGCAACCTAAACGAAACTGGATAGAGACTTAATGAAGGAATATATTTATATTTTATACCTAAACCAATTTGACAGACTAGTAAAAAAATAATAATGTTCCAATCCGGAACAGGAAATAATGAATTAATATTAACGGGCTTTATTTAAACTCAGTGAAATCCACAAAAGCGACTTTATTACGTGGAAGATTATTGCATACAACAGGAATCTCTATAAGATTCCAAGTTTTATGAGACAAAGTCTTTACCTAAGAGAAACATCTTCTGCATACCTGTGCTTTAACCATTCTGTTCAAATATCCTTTGGGAAAAGCTAGAACTTGGTCAGAATGAGTCCTGACTAAACAAATATGAGGAAGGAGAATTGATGCCCAGTTAATGGTAACTGGAACACCTCAGGATAAGAAACAGTAGCATAAGCTATTCTGAAGTAAGTTTTCAACAGTTTGAACCATCTGCAAAGGCAAAGAAAAACCCCTGAGATTGAAACATATTCTGTCTTGAATCTATAAAAAATACCACTAGCACATTCCTGGAAAAACAGATTTTTAACTTTTGTTTTATTTTTTAACAGGGCCTTGAGCTTGAACTGGGAAACTCTATTGCTCAAAATTTCTTTGATGTTGTTTTTGTGTGTGTGGAGTTTTGTTTAGACTAAAGGAAAAGGGTTGCAGATTACTTGGGATGTCTAATAAAAACAATTAAGCACAGGTTTCAGACTGTCGTCACAATCTGTGAAGGAACCAGCTCTGTATTACTGTCTTTGTAGCCGTTCTCTAAAGAAATTTATGTGCTTTTATTACAATAGGGCTATAGGCCAACTAGACTGGGTAGGATCTTTCACTCATTAGCCACTAAAAGGCAGCATAAAAGGCTGAACTTGATGTGAATAATCTAAGTATTCCTTTATACACATGCAAGCTGCTGATAAACTTAACTTTCATGCTTTCAGAAAAAGAATAGTCAAACAGAACTCAGAGGACAGTGACAATTCCTTAATTCAATTGGTTTAATGAGTTAAAAGTGTTATTAATTATTAATATGCACTCTTTTATGATTTAATTCATAGAACTGCCCACATGGAACCTTTTTTCTAGACAAAGGTATATCACAGCTTTAAAAAAATAAAGATTAAAAATTCATTTAAAGAATTGTAGCAGTAAAAGAGTATTTTTGCAACTGAAGCAGAAATGTTACCCTGAAAGGCAATTGTATGAATGAGTTTCAAAGTCCTTGTTGTCCTATATTTACATCATAACTTTTCTAAAGAGAGTTTTCAGTTCCCTGCTGTGTATTGTAAGACTTGATGTTCTGTTCTTTGGGAACAAGAGCAATTAAGATGTAGATCATGCAAAACATTTCTGGTTGTACAGTCATTAAAAATGATCTCTCTGGCCCTCTCATGGCACTGCTGGGAATGTTCAAGGGCTGCTGCAGCGACACCAGAAAACAATCCTAATGCTAGCCATCTCAGCCACTGTTAGAGCGCTAAAAGGTAGTGCTGGTCCAACTAAATTTTATCCTCCTTATGGAGATTATAAAATGTTAGGTATACTATGTTTATTATTGTAGATAATTTAAACTTTCATTAATTGAATTTCATTCCATTCTGTCTTTTTGTTCCAGATGATTAAAAATTTCAAAATGAAAATTGTATTTTAGGGCCTAGTTGTTCTAAAGGATAATGTAGACAAAGATATAAAACTGTGTAAGTAGCTGGCACCTGTGTGTTTCACATGCTTTATGGAGAAGCCTTATGTATAACAGCCCTTGTCTCTGCAGATCAACACTCCTGCCCAGCTTGGTGTCATCTGCAAACTTACTGTCCAGATCATTGATAAAGACCTTAAAGAGAACCAGCCCCGATACCGAGCCCTGGGGAACACCACTTGTGGCCGGCTGCCGACTGGATTTAACTCTGTTCATGACCACTCTTTGGGCCCAGCCATGCAGGCAGTTTCTCACCCAGCAAAAGGTACATCCCTGCAAGCTATGAGCAGCCAGTTTCTCTAGGAAAACGCTGTGGGAGATGGTGTCAAAGGCTTTACTGTAGTCCAGGTAGACAACACCCACAGCATTTCCCTCATCCACTAGGCAGGTCAACTTGTAGAAGGAGGTCATGTCAGCTGAGCAGGACCTGCTGACTTGGCCTGATCACCTGCTTATCCTGGTCATTGTGTTGAATCACTGACATCCCATACTCTTTCCTATCTGGCTGCAGTCCTTTTTCTAGGATCAGATTTTCTTCCTACAGCACCTAAATAAAAGGCTATTTCTCCCTTGTAACTAGCTATTATGTAAGGTATCCTATTCCATCCAGTAATTTATTATTTTCTACTGACACATACTTCAAAAATCTAAAAAAAAAAAAGAAAAAAGCTGAGAGTCCAAAACTTGATATAAAATTTGTCACAATAAAAGAAACTTCAACGTTTACATAGTGTCAAATAGCAGAGCATGTTTCTTTGCTTTATATCTTATTTAGGCAGAACCCAAAACATTTTACATGTCTGTTACGAAAACAATTAAGCATCAAGCCCTGATGTAAAAATTTCACATTGGTGAAACAGCAGCTGAATTGTGATTGTTGTGATGCTACTAAAATAATTTCAGACATTCCTTGGGTATCAGACATCTCTTCTGTACAAATGAATGTTCAGTCAGGAGTTAGAGACAAGTCTTGGGCATATACAGGCTTGTGAATAAGAGTAAGAATTAGCATGATACTCTTCACAGGGCAATAGTTTGCTATTTAGAAAACCTAGCTCCGCCATGGAGTGTTTATGTGTATAACGTATGACCAGTCAATTTGCAATGGCTTTCTAAAAATTGCAGGCACTTCTTTCCTAATATTTCATGACCTCTCTTCCTTTTACTGTCATCTAATAGACCTGTTATTCCCAGGCTGAGAAATGTGACTTTGTGAACTAAACTGCCTTTACATCCTGCCCTGTTTCATGTTAGAGTGAGCCGTCAGAATCCTGACAACAAGGTTACATCATTGCACCATCTTCTGGTGACACATTGTGTGAATTCCATCTCTGGCCTTAAAATTTCACATTTACATTCAGAAAGCTTGCAAAATATCCTCAGATTCTGTTATCCCTTGATAAACAGAGTTTTTTGAATCAAGTCTTTCTGTTGTCTTTAGTGTAGACTTAACTACAAATTGCTATAATCCAAGATGCTGTCAGATACTTCAGAGGTTAAAATTGTAGTGAGGAAGCAGCAAGGTATCCCAAATGCAGAACTTCGTTATTCTAAATTTCCCTTTCATTTAAATTTCTTTTCTAGTAATGTAACTACTTGTTTACTGTGCTGTTTTCCAAGATTTTTTGTGCTATGTGAACTTATGGTGGAACATATGGGTGTCTGTCAATATCAGTACATTTGAATTCTCTTCATTTGTGTAGTGTAAATCCATATTTTCGCTAATACTGTTGAGTTTTGTATAACTGAAGACTTCATGTTAAAAGCTGTTAAAAGACTCTCAGAAGAGGAGTAATTGTGTTTCATTTGATGTTGAGGAAATTCAAAAGACAGCTAAACATACATTACATGGTTATTTTTAAAGTCTCATAGGGCTGGAGAAAAAGAAACCCACAGCTGTCTACAAAGCAAGAGATAAAATAGTGTGTGTCTCGAAGGTATTTTGACAAATAGATCCACAATTCCAAAAGGCAGTTCATCAAAAGGTTCTATGATGAGTTTGTTCGCTATTTAAGTTCCCTACAAGTTGTTTCCAAGGTCTTTCACCTGCACACTTAGTAACACAATAGCAGGTTATTTCATTACCACTCTTAAATAAAAGACTTTATTACTTTCTCTCTGTGCTCTTGACGTGTTTAGTTACCTGAATATAGAATTCTTGCTTACCTACAGAGAACCTGACATACCCTGAGCACTATGCTGTAAACTTCTTCCTAGTAATGTGATAGAAAGTACTACTTCAGGGAATCAGAAAAATAGTCTGTGAATTAACTTTTTGTTATGTTCTCGTATGATTCCTACAGAGATGACGCACTGGGCTTGGTTCTCTGGGACAGCAATATAAGCTGATGCCATAGACAGGGAGAAACGTGGATCTGATTTTTTTTTATTGGTGCATTATAGAAATTATAAATAGCATTTTATCTGGCTCATAGATTTCTTCCCAGTTTCTATTTGATTACCTTTACTTTTCTAATTTTCTCTTCATGAGTCAATGGCATTCTCCACAAATGTACTTGAGGCTGGACCAAAGTACACTATTGTTTTCTTTCAATCAATCAAACTATCTTAACTGCTGTAAAAGTTTCAAACCAGCATCTCTATTTCTTCTCTTTAAGTCCCAACGTGTACTAATGTCACTGCTGTTTCTTTTACACTTTTTTCTCTGTTGTTGTTCAGGTGCTCTGACTTGCAGCTTTGATTTGGATACTGACACCTTTTCCTCAACTTTGACTTTCCTGAAAACATCATCCCCTCTCTCTGTTTCTCCCAAATGAAATTCACCAGTCAGATTGCTCTCTACAATTCTCTCTACTTCTATTCAACATGTTCATCAGGGTCATCTTATCAAGCCTTTATTTTCCTGTCCAGTATTCGTGCATCTTCACATCACAAATGTCATACTTCATTGATCTCTGTCAGCACAAATATTACCAGCTTCTCTCACCCTCATTTTCAAGCAATTTTTTGAAGTGCAGAATAATTTTCTTAGCCCAGCTTGTCTAATCACATTCAGTCCTTCCTAAAAGCCTATGTTTTGCACAAGCATGAGAGAATTACAAGAGCAGGAAATCAAGAAGACAACTGCTAGGATGAACCACAAGGTGTAGTAGTCACAATAAACTTGAGAGCTTTTCCAAATTCTCCCCTGGTTTTCCCAGTGTTGCCTGCTAATTGTGTGTATCTGTTGTTCCGCTGCTGGTACTCCACAGACTTTCTATATTGTACTACAGTGTTAGAGTGATGCAGGTACCTACTTATAAATACAAAGAGCTGTTTGGTGGGATTCAGTGGGACTTCTCCCATAGCTTCTGCATAAGCATCCCCTATAGCTTTATTTCTGAGCATGTTACTGAATACTTACCCAGTACTCACAGCTCACTGAAAGAACATCTCAGAATGCTGCAAGTAGGTGTAGTAGGTGTTTATTTGCAATTGTGTGCATTGTTTTTCAACTAAAATCTGTACTTCAGATCCGTCTGCTAATGAGCAGAGCCTATTTGTCTAGCATTTCTATTCTTTCTGACACCTATCATTTCTCTTTTGCTGAGTGCAAAGTTGTTTTGAAACACCACCACCAGAAATGCACCAAGTGGACTTGCTGTCATTCATTGTTATAACGGCCTATATGAATACGACAAGCTTTCTTCCCAACAGAAATGTGTACTAATGGTCAAATTATTTGCAAACACAATTCAACTCTCATTAAAGTTAATGGGAATCAGGTTTCAGACTTGTCTGACAACAGGACACCACTTAGCAAGAATGTTTAGGGAGAAAAAAAGTTGCTATCAGCTTTAAGATGATTTAAATAATTCTCTTTCTGTTTTCCCTATCTTTTTTCTTTCCAAAACTCATTTAAAAAAGGCCTTCAAATGTTACATTTGAAGAATTTCCCCTTCTCTAAAGCACTTTTTCCAGGTATTCCTTCTCCTTTTGCTCAGCCCCTAGAAAGAAACATAAGCTTTTGCTAGACATCATACTGCAGATACTAATTTTTTCAAATGGAAAAATAAGCTGTTTCTGTAGTTCAGCACAATGTTCTGGGTGAGGCCTTGTCTGAAATGGAAGGCTGAAATTTGCTGGTTACTTTACCATGATGTTACTCTTCATAGCTCTGGTGCAGAAGACATTGTAATGTTTTTCTTGCTTTCTGCATGTTTATTGTATCTTAGCTTAATTATGTCCAGTTCAACACTAAGTAGGCAAATACTATTAAATTCTAATCACTTGGCTGAACAAAAGCTTGCTTCATAAATCATTCTTTAATAGCCTGTCTAAAATTTCTTTAGGGTGTTGCAGCTGCATTGCAATGTTCCTTAGCCGGTCAGACTCTAATTATAGAAATTATACATCCAGCAGTTAAACCAGTAAACAAGCCTACTCAGATTGGTGCAGTAATCCTATGTCAGTTAGGATCGTTCCTGTTGATGCTGGATTTCTGTCACTCTCTAATCCTGCCATGCCCTGAAATATCTACTACTACATATCGCTCTTGTACTACCTGGACTTCACATAGAAAGCTGTTAAAACATCTCATTTTTAGGCTGCCTCACTAGATTACCTCTTTAGAAGTACACGGAAATGATTTACCAATTAACTCTAAAAAACATAATTGAAAATATTCTGTAACATAAGGCATTGAATACAGTATAGAAGAAAAAATCCTACTCATAATATTTTGTGAGTCATTGTTTTAGTCTCCTGGTTATGTTATGTAAAAGCTAAATAACACTAGAAATCCTACTGACATTGTTCTTTAAGAATGAGGATTAAAATTAAAGTAGCTGTAAGGTTCTGGTTAATTATTTCTGTGCCATCTATCACCTAACCATTCTCCCTCTTTATTCTTTCTTAAATAGTAGTTAATTATATTACAAAATTTAGCAGCATTACAGTTGCACCCAAGGAACTGGTTGCAATATGAAGGGAACATGTAGTTTAGTAAGTGTAAAGTGTTAATTATTCCTACAGTTAGTAACAAAATTTCCTGTTAGCAACATAAGGTGTACACTAACAAGACGATAGGAAAGAGTAGCAGGAGGAGGAAATACAAAAATAGCAAATAGGCTTAACTAAATATTTGCAGTATAATATTAAATCCATTGATCTTGTTTTTCTCTCTTCTGCTATTTTTAAGTCCCTTTTTAATCAATTTTTCTTTAAGACATTATGTTGCGACCTGAGCATTGGGACAAAACTTTTCCGATCCATCAGTTGCAGTCTACCTGTTATTGGTTTTATGGGATGCCAAACGTATCTAACAGCAAGAGTAGATGGCTGGCAGAAACATGGTTCAGTCTTTTGTAGAAAACTACTATTCTCAATGCCTTTAATTCAATAATCTGACTCAGGATATGTGTCTGATAGCTGGCAAATGGGAAACCTGTTGTTTTGCTAATTGGCCTGGGGAGGAAGGAGGAGTGTCCCACAGAAAAGGACAAAGGCGTCAACAGAGGGGTCAGCTTATTTTACTGTCTGTTTCCGAGTATTACAAGAATAAGGCAATGCAAGCTTATAATATTCTAGTATTATAAGGAGAAGAAGCAGGGTAATGCACCTAATCATTACTGTATACGGTTAGTGATAGTCATTAAGAAAGGTCCATCACCAATCACCCTAATATCATCATCCAGATCTGCAGTTGCTGGGAAGCCCCTGTTGCAGCGAGGATTCTGGAGAACAGTCCCGGCAATTGGCAGCAAGTCCACTCATAGGGGAGGTCTCACACGTCACTGCAAGAGGGTCCAGCTTTTATACTATTAAACAAACAACCTTACATAACTTCAGATGCAGGAACATCTGGTGTTGTCCACTCTGTTGGATTCCTGGCGAGGGCTAAAGGAAGAATACAAGGGAGTCTCTCTATTTATTTGGGTCCTTTATCACGTATTTCTCACCAAAGCCAGGCCTCCGCTCTCACGGTCCTGTAACATGCTTCTAACAAAGTAAGAGGTAGCTAGTTTCCCCACCTTGCACCTGGCCTTTAGATAAAGATCGCTCTCCTAGTTGCCACTGCACATTTAGTGTTACAGCAAAGCTTTGACAGATTGGCATTGGAATATGTATATGCTAAAATAGATTATCAATACTTATCAATACATTACATATGTGATTAATACCGTATAGTGTCGGGTTGTAAGGTTCATCTATAGGTCAACTTCAGTTTAGGCTCTAGCACTTCACCTATCCACCACATCCACCAACACTTTAAAACAAAAATGTGGGCAGGCTGCTTTGTGAATAATTTTGCTGAACAACAGAAGAGCCTTGCATCTATCCTTATGGAATGTTACTGATTCATATTCTGTAGGATCAAGAACCTTTATATTTGTTTAGGGAGGTTTTTTTAATGGTTTCCTGTATCTTCTTCATCTCAAAGGCAGTAAACAAGTTTGTCTCAAATTAACATCTGTGCCTACCCAAAATTTCATAAGTTGTCATGTTTATACTTTAACTGTCTTGAACTGGATGACCTGAAGATAGTTGTTGTTTGGCAAATGAAACAATAAAATGTTTCGCAGTGACCATCTAGTATTACCAATGAGTGTTAGTTTCAGACACTACATTGACACAAAACTACTTTTACTCAGCCATGAGGCTAAACCAAGGTTTTATCATCTGAGCTTATTGTAGAAAAAGCAAAGAACTGTCTGTCTTTCTGTTTAAGCTGCTGAATGTGAGAAAAGGTTTTTTCTGAGCCTCATTCATGCACTGAATGCTTCCGTGCATATATAAGCCTCCCCTGACCCAAATGAGAAATGGCAAATCCCAGAGCTCCCAATATTGCTGTTGTCTCTGTGGGCTGGAGACCTCCCATGGACAATGCACTCAACCGTGTGGAGATTAAGGAGTGGATGGGGTCTGCCTCTGTAGGGATGAACTCAAACTGATTTGCTCCACTGGCTGCTCATCCTGATATAAGTCCTCGCAGAGAAGGAATTGCTAACAATTTACTCCTATGTCAGCATGATCAAATAAAAGCCGTTTGAAGGGTAGTAGCTGGAACCGCGGTTAAGAACTTGTCCCAGAAGCAGTTCAAGAAAGAGAAAAGCAATACTAATTTTTCCAAGTAATTTCATCCAAATATTTTGCTGTGAAAAAAAATAAAAATCCCGATTATCAGACATCTAATTCCCCAGAAAACTAGAGTCAGTCTAGTTTATGCTGGTCTGTAAATTTGTTTACTATGAATTTCTTCAGTGCTTGATAGTTCATTCATTCAAAGCTTTGCAGAAAATGATTCAGCAGTTCTTAAAATGGTTTGGAAAACTTGTGTATTGGTTAACTTTTTGTGAAGTTATCAGGCAACCATTACAGCATTCTGAAAACAATTAAACAAGGGTGATACCACAAGCTGCTTATTAGCAAAGTAAGTTTTTCATAGAATCATAGAATTAGATTCATAGAGGAGTTCCTCCTTCTTAGACAAAGATGAGATCACATCTTTGTCAGGTCCCCTAAGCACTACTGCAGAGTAGGTAAAATAGATACTGAGAGACACTAGAGTCATGTGATTTCTGGGATTTCTGTGAGCCTTAAGCCCATTCCTAAATGTATATTCCTTGCAAGAAGTGAATACAGTGCTTGCAGAGTACTTTAATTCAGCCCAAGTTATATAATTCAAATCAAAGCACAAAAAAGTCAAGTGCTCAGCAGTTTCTCATTGCTCACAGGATCTTTTTTCACAATATCTGCTAGCTCGCCTGTTGTGAGGTAAGCTTAGTCACTTCTGCCTACTGACTTTACCATGGGTAGGGAGGGAAAAGGACTAGCACCACCTTCATGAACTTGCCAGATGACTCAGAAAACATCATTTAAGCACTCCCAAAAGAAAGGAAGGGGTTTAGTTAAATCATTCCTCTTGCCTTTGCTCTGGCAGGCTTTGCATTGGCTTGCTTATGAATCGCAAGTTGTAAATCTATGTTGTACTGACACAAATGCAAATTTTTATATTTGTATTCATTGCAAATATTTCCATCAGAGGCTACCTTTTGCTGCAGAGTTCTATTTGGATTGATGTTGTGACACATTTATAGTAAGTTAATAAGTTCATCTGATGCGCATAAGAGACCAGAATACTTTTGATAATGTAACACTCAATCAATTTGTTTTTTTTTAAAAAAACCCCTTTATTATTGGTAAACTGAAACAGATACTGTGTGAAGTCTAACGTATTCCAGTCCAATGAACATTTGCTTCTTATCATGCATTTTAGCAAATGATGTGTTACTAAATTTCAGTTGAAATATGACCTTGGGCAAAATGGGCACTGTTGCATAAAATACTAGAAGTCTACACTAGATCCACAGAAATTGGTGTGGTTTTATTGGGTTTTTGCATGTTGTTTGTTTTTTTTTCTTTCAGCTTGGTCTATTTAACAACACAGTTAACACCATAAGCATTATGTCTATTTGTTTAATGATAGAATATTATTAAACTAATATTTTCCCTGACCACGCACTGATGCTCAGATTGTGGAAATCTCTTGATCATGCATATAACTGCGTATAAAAAGAAGAGACACCACTTTCAATGTACGTGCAAAATGCTTGCATGTGTGTGCAACTCTATAGACTGACAAAAATTTGAGTTACTACATATTTCCCTTTACGCCTGGCCCGCTGTGTCTGCTCATGGGGACTTGCTGCAAAGGTTCCTGGTGGTTTCCTCTCTTGCTGCAGTTCCACACACACCGATCAGGTCTGTTTTCTCTTGAGAGAATGGATCAGTAGCACCACGTTTTGTTAACACCAAGAAAGGTGTTGGCTCTGTGTCTTTTCTGCAAGACGCAGTTCATATCAGGTCTCCTGACTGCTTCCTCTTGCTTCCTTTCTGCCTTTTCTACTCCACATTCCTGGGAAGAAACTACGAACACAATAAGGCACATGCTGCAACCAGCAATGAACAAACCCTTCAAGAGCCTTTCATTAATTATCCATTTCTGTAGGTTTTCCTGCTTGGTGACTCATTTCCTTTCAGAAGTTGTGTGCTGGTTTGATTGACACCTCATTTTATACCAAGAAGTATAATTTTGCTTGCGGCTCAGTTTTGCGGGAATCTGAGAGTGCATTTCTTCCACCCAGTGCTCGTTGATCAGCTTATTAATTAGCAAGAGCGGAGAGGTTTGCGGGAGGTGGATGTACGCACGCGACAAGCAAAGCAGGTTGTCTCTGCTGCAGCCCCACAAAGCAACTCAGTCCTGCAAAATGGACACGCCTGCTCTCACCATGTGAACAAGAGCCAACCCATCTAATGAAATTATGGTACAAATAACTACTTGCTTGAAAATCTGGCCAAAAGCACTTCCTCTAATAGCGATACAACGTTGGCCGTTTTTCTAAAGACCTTCTACAGCATTTTTGCTTGTCTCCATCAGGGCTTGTTTCACAGTGGTGTTTTGGTATATGGCAGGTGCTTGTGTATTCAAGTTAAAAAGAAAATGAGGGGAAAATAAGGGATTATTGATTTGTCTAATAACAAGTCGATTACCCTTAATATGTGCTTTTCCTCAGGTGAGTAGAAAGGGATAATAAATCCTAATTTAAAACAGAGTGATTAATTCAACCTTGTTCCCTGCTGTCATTTTCAGTACGTAAAATGACTGTGAAGTGATCTAACAGCAATTTACACCCACTTCTTACGTGCTCCAAATGCTGATGTTAGTTATGTTGAACAATACTAGTTATTTTAAAATATCTAGTTATTCTTAATTAGTAGAGCTGGTTTTATGTAAAAAAAAGTACATAGTCACTCAAATTTTTGCCATTCTATATAGTCGCACACACGTGAAAGCATTTTGCAGGTACATTGAAAGTGGTGTCTCTTCTTTATATACACAGTTACACGCATTTACTAATCCACTGGATAGGAAGTGGAAGTTTAAGACAAATGAAGAGATCGAAGACAAATTTGGAGCAATGTATGATTCATAAGAAATAGGATTATAAGAGGGAAAATAATGAACACTCATGTAACTACAGACATGTATAAACTAAGTGGATGCATAGTGGGAATACATGAATGCTACACCATCACTTAAAATTATTTTCTAATGTGTGGTTCAATTGGAAAACACTGATTAATTAATGCAGAAGATACTCAGTATTTTTAGTGAGACACGTTTGTTTCATTTTAACAAAACCAGCCGCTCCAGTCTTGTATTTGCTTTTAGGTTGGGTTTTTGGGTGTTTTTATTTTTTTTGTCTCCTAATTAAGTTTTTGCTTGCTTCAACAGAAATCTGACATCCAAAATACTTTTTCCTTGTTAAGATACTTTCTGGCATTTTGTACACTTTCCTCATTAACATGAACCAGGTTGAGAATCAGCATGTCTGATCAAAATTGCCTGCTAAGTTTTTATTTATATTTTGTTACATGGTGTATTAGTGCCAGCTAAAACGCCTCAAGTGTATTTTCTGCCGTTCTTTCTAAGAAGTGGCAAAGATACATGCTTCCTCTTTGGCTTCATTCCCGCTACACATGAAAACTTGGTTTGTTAAATTTTCCCTAATGATGAAGAGAAGAGTCTCGAAGGCACTGCTTCCAAATGTAGAACATTAATTTTTGGGTTTGGTGGCTTCAGTTGCATTATTGAAGAATCAAAAGGGTAGGAGAAGGAAATTGGGGTGGGAAATACTTTCAGCATCTATGGGAATTTAATCTTGACCAGCTGCCCTCTTGAGAAGGTTATGAGCTGCGAGAAGGAGTTTCTTACTTCTTTTCTAAAAAGAAGCCTTTAAGATTTATCAGAATACACATTTAATTAGAGATTCTTCAGTAACAGTGAGGTTTTCAGGACTTCTAAAATAATTATGTTCCCATCCCAAGTGGGGAAGACTAGAAGGGAGAACTTGTGTTCCACTACTCCTTCTGACTTTTAGCTGGTTCTTTTAATACACTAGCTGATTTTTACTTTATTTTTATTTAATACACTAGCTTATTTTTTGTACCTCTTCCATTCTCTGGATGTTTACCCTCCTCTTTTTTCCTCGTTATTCTATATTTTAATCCAATTTTGTGCTTCTCAGTATGTTCTGCTCTTCATTCTTTCCTTCCTCTTCCATATGCATTATGCTGCAGTTTTCCCCCATCTTCCTTTTCCTCCTGTAATATTCCCTGTGCTGCTTCCGTATCCTCTTTTCCTTTGTTCCATCTCTCCAAAGCCTTTCTCCCAAGCCTTTCTCACTTCTGTGCTGTTATTGTGCTTATGTTTCTACGTCAGTTGATTCTCTGTATGACTTTCAGAAGCAAAAATATTCTTTTATGCTAATTAGAGGGGTTCCTTCTTTAAGTATTCATAAAAAATTTTGTGGGTATAAAATATACTACACTAAACAACTGCTCCTCTTACTACTCTGAATAAGCTTCCCTTGTTGTTCAACTGCAAAACTGTTTTCATTTTATCACAAATGAGGGAAGTTGTGGCATGGATACCCTAAGACATTTGAATTATGCAAAGAAGAAGCTATTCCTAACTATTTTGGAAAATGTATGATTTTTAAAATTATTTTTATTTCATGAGTCTACATTTTTTAATAATATTAGCAGACAATATATTTTTTTAAAATGCTTAAGGCTGTAAATTTTTTAATTTTATTTTTTTCCCAGGTATGTCAAGAAATAGTTTTCTTCTCTTCAGCAGGGAAAAAAAAAAGTTGATATTTTAAAATCTTTTTCATCAAAATTAAATTTTGACAGTTGACACAGCTTGTGAAAGATTTCAGTATGAATGAGCACATGTTCCTAGTTTGGAAGTTGTCCTATCAAAGGTTTTTTGGAAGATTTGAAGAGTTCTCATGATAGTTCAGCAGTTCCTGGAGTCAGTGTTAACTGGTAATTCAAAATAACTGCATGTTGTGTTGAACTATAATTAAAAAAATCATAGTTCTTGTTTTCAAACGAAAATTAATTTGATTGGCTACCCTTAAATTTTGCCTTGCAAGACAATTCTTATTTGTGTTTTGGGGTTTTTGGTTGGTTTTGTTTGGTTGATTGTTTTTTTGAACTTGACCACTGCTACCAGAGTTTTTGTATTCCAGAAAAGAATAAAAATGATCACCCCAACACATTGAAGTCCTTGAAACATTTTAACAGCTGTTATGGTGTACTCAACAGAAAAAGCCCATTTTACTACTGCTACAGGAACAAACAATAACAACCTGTGTTAGAAAATAGATTTTAAGAGATTGTGCTTTCCCATTCTCCTGCTTTTTCTGAACTCTGGAGCTTTTGTGCTATTTCTGAAGCCGCAGAGGAAACTCAAAGGGTTCTGGCAGGGTGTAAATCATGAGATCATTAACATTTCAGCCCAATTTCTCTCCAGCAATGTGTAATCTTAGCAGAGATGATTGATGGGAGTAGGGGTTCACAAGATAGATATTATGGGTCATTCCCCCGTATTTCCTCATATTCTTTCCCCTTTTGCTAATCCTAGTTTCAGATAACATCGTTCAATCATTTTCACTGTTGATCTAAAGCTGTATTCTTCTAATATCAGATATTGTATCAGCTATAATATCCCTGGGCAGATATATGTTCTATCTTACTGTATTTTGTGCATGTGCCCTTTATTTTTGTTTATGCTCCCTTGTAATACATGGCAGGAATATTTTCATTAATATCTCATTGGTTTAGTCCCTGAAACTGTATGGTCTTTTTTTCCCCATTTCCTTGATACAAAGTCCCTCCTTAGTAGATGCAGTAGATGCATTTAAATGACAATGACTATCTGAACTATGTGGAATATGAAGGGAAGGAAATTATATCAGTTTCTTCCTCTCCCTGTTGGAGTTCTTATGTGACATAAGAGAAATATATTCTATTTTAAAGTGTTCTTAATATTCATTGGTCTGCTTTCCTAGGGGGAAGGGAGAAGCAGAATGGAATGAGGGACATGGGACATTGGATTGTCACATATTTCTTCCGCATCTGTTCAATTCTAAAAAAATTAAACCAAACCATAACAGTACTCTTAAGGTTATTTTTTTTGAAACATAATTTGGATACAAAATAATTGGCTGACATTGAAAAGTATGCAGTATGTGCTAGCAGTGGGCCTAGACAGCAAACTTTGTGAAATGTATCCTGTAAGAAAGGGTTTTGCTAGATACCAAAGCTGTGTTTGTTAGAGGCGATGGTTTGTGTACGGGACACTTCAGCCTGCTTGCTGTGAGTGCTACCCCATTTGTAAGACAAAAGTAACAGAAGCTTCCTATGGATACATATCAACTGTGCTGGAGAAAAGAGTTGTTCAGTTATTCTGTCATCATTCCAAATGCCTGCGTGAAAACTATAGAAGGAAGTGAAAGAGAACTGGTTTATGTGCATGTTAAGCATCTCTGCAGATTGTAGCTGTGAAGGTGCAGAAGTTATAGATTGTAGGGGCCAAATACGGGGTAATCTTAATACACCTTTGATCCACAGACGACTCTTGGCTCTGATTTAAAACTCAGTTCCTTAGTTTCTCTGCATTTTATTGTAAGACCACATGCTAATTAATTAATATAAATAATTTATCTACTGGTATTTTTATGCTATCTCTTTAGTATTTAATGAGATTCATTGGCTCATATTAAATGCTATTTCAAGAATGCTTCCAAGAACAAAAGAATATATTCACAATATTATGAGAAGAGTTAGGCGCATCTTTCCTACAGCTTTTTGTATGCAGGTGTGAAACTATCAGTTTAATCTTCAGTGGTTTTGTTTGGGAAAATTGGTCATGTGGCTGTGGTTATTATTTTTTTTGTTTAAGAGGTGAAAAGTGTATTGAGATGGAGGAAAATGAGATTTGGACTTAATGTTGCGTGCAAAGAATGACATGTCTCAATGAACCAAGGATTCTAGATGCCTAGCACTTGGTGCTTTGTTGGTGACAGCTGCCGGCACCTCAGTCCAAAAGGACAGTGTCACATACATACCCCAGTTCTCCCTCAGAAAGCCAGCTTGTTAATCGGTGGTGTGAGGATGACACTGTTGACTACAAAGTCTACTGTACTCCATACACATAATCATCCACTTAGTCTAGTGGGAAATTAGTCTGTAAGGGAAATAAAATACACCAAAACTGCAGGAATTGCTTCGTGGACTTGACTTCCCTGAATTTCAAGCCTGCTTCATTCAACAAAGTAGTTCTCAAAGGCTGAAGTTTTATGACAGAGTGTTTCATTATAGTGAGACTAGCGTATTCTATCAAGCTGCTGAATATTAGGTAGATAACAGCAGTCTGATATGGGCAGTAATAACATGTTATTATGAAAGTCTACTACTACATTATCACTTGCACTGCTATTATTATCAATAATAATAATTTTAAATATCAAGTTGCAGTCCTCTTTAACATATATATATGTTTGTACTACAAATACACAGTATCCAAATGGAAAACACTATAAATTTGCTACTCCCATTCCATCCCATTCTCCCTCTCCAATGCATATCTATGACCAGATATGAAACTGGCAGGAAGTCCTTTTTATTTTTTTTCCCCCAGCAAAAACTTCAGCAAAGGGATATTATTACTGTCAGAGCAATCTGCTGGAAGATATCTATATTTTATATCTTATTTTAGTTAACTGCAATATTAACAGTTTGTTTTAATATCAGTGCAGCAGAACAACGTATCATTCCAGGAGAAAAACAGGAAAAGCCATCAGATTGGGGTTTTTGTGCTCTGAGTTTCCTGATTGAGAATAAGGATGGAGTGGGAAGTTCTTCCCTCTTTGATTTTGATTTTCATATTCGAAAGAGGAATTCCCAACTCCTTTAGCTGAAGCAGCAGATCTCCCGAGTATGTCAGTAGTTTGTTTATTAGGAAGAGCCACTTCAGAACTGCTTCAAGAAGCAGCTGGGTTTGATGAATCTTTCTCTTCCACTCAAAACTGAAAAAAAGTTGAAGAATATCATTCTGTGGTTTGAACAAGTTCTTCCTATGTCAACTTTTTAACAATAGGTACCTTAAAGTAGACATATGAAATTTTTACCAAAGTGAAAAAAAAAGCTTCCTTTTTCACTCTGCAGAAATATCGTATTTTAGGCTGTTGGACACTGAGCTCAAATCCTTCCAGAGTTCAGGGTAGTTCAGGGAGTATCAGTGTCCCGTACTCAAAAGGCTCTTGTCGTTATAACTGTCTTGACAATGAGGAAATGTATGATAATGTGCTTTAGCTACAAGAAAATGTACCAAGCTACAAGGAAACAAAAACAAAAATACTGTTAGAAAGTAAAGCATGCACTGATATCAAACTAGAGTTGTGTGAATCAGTCCTCTTTCTAGTGAGGACAGACAGATTAGACTGGAGAAATAGGGTTGTCTGGAGCCAAGATACAAAGGGCAGAGAAACTAAGACAGACTGATTTTGCCTTATGTCTGAAAGGATTAGATTTTAATTTAGTAACCAACAAAGTGCTTTCAACTTCTATGGGTTTTTTTAAGTATCTTTCCAAAATATTTTACATTGAATTTGTTACGACATTAACCTTTTATAGTGCATAATGAGAAGACAGTTTGGAGACTTGGGTCTGAGAACCAGTTTGATTTCCACCTTAACCCAGGTGACAAAAAGAGTCCCCATAAAGGGACCAGGAGCCATCAAGCTGCTTCTCTGCTCCCCAGGGACCCGTATTCCAGTCACCACCACAGGGAGAGCTACGCTGCTGCAGGTTCAGGACAGTTTATCCTTGGTGTTCCTATGGAGCTGGCTGGCACAGCCAGTGCAGAGCAAATTTGTTATTAGGTCTCATCTTACATAGGTCAGAGAAGCTGGGATTACTGTAAAGACTTTAGATCCAAACTTTCAAAGCCATCCATATCTTTGGTATGGTGAGCTCAACTTAGAAACTGGCTTTCGTGTGGGTGCACATTTGAGAAATCGACTTGTACAAAGTGTGGTGGTGTTGCAGGTTATTTATTTTTTAATTGTTTTTTCTGACTTGACTTTTAGGATATGGTTTGTCACATCTTGTTTCTGTCTCTATAAATTAGGGAAAATATTGCAGCAAGCCAACAGGGGTAAGATTTGAAACAGGCCCCTGTAACAGGCTGAATCACAACATTATTTACCAGTATTATTAACAGACATTGCAGTCTCTTCTGAATGAGAGACTTTGTGTGCCTGGACCTTACTCCTCCCCACTGGACGAAGTTCTCTAGAAGAGAAGGTTACAGATCAGTCAAGCCTCACGTGTACAAAGATACCATCAAGATCCTTCGAAGTTCTGACATTATATCCTCTCTTTAGCTTGTTTTAGACATGTTTTTCTCTAGTATACTTATATATACTTTACTTATAAGTATACTTATATATACTTATATACTTTTATAAGGCTTAAAACTGACATCAGTACAGCCTTATAAAAAAGAAGTCGTGTGGAGGGCTGAAGTAAATTCTTTCATGCCTGATAAGCACCATCCAATTTGGTAACACCCGAGATCTGCTTAAACGGCATAAGAACTACTCTTTTTAGAGACATTTTCCTTTACCTGAACATGCAATGAGTATTTGGGGAAGTGGTTTGGCCCTTGTTCTTCATTTTCCCCTGCCGGATGGTGTTCCAGGAACTGGTACATCACATGCTGGAATCTTCTTTCTGACTGGCTTTCCGGGTTTGTTTTTTTTGTGTACGTACAGTTTTGAATCCGAATCTTTTTAGCTAGAGCACGAGATTGACTGGTGATAGCAGGTCTCTCAGCCATCCCACTGAGATAATGCAGGCTGCTTGGAAGACTGTGGTATTAAAAATAATAAAACCAACAATAACAAACCCCTTTTTAGAGCATTCGTCTTCTGTGCTTTTTTAGAAGGCAGCATACGCCTGGATACATTTATCAGCACGGTATTTGTTATTCTCTGAGGAAGGGCAGGCTGCTGCTGTCTCACCCTCTCAGCTGGGTCACACTCTTTGTGCTGGTGGTTGAGGCACTGGGTTGTGCTGGCAGCCTGGGGAGGCAGAAGGAGCAGGGCAGCCTTTTTGTGCCCCATCACTCTCCCAGAAAGGAGCAGGGTTTTTTTTCTTTCATTAGCCAACTGTTCTGCGCCTTCTCGCCTTTGCCCGTGTCTAAAATTTTACAGATATGGCTTGGGAAAAATAAATTATTACTAAATGCAAATGAAATCCCAAGTACTGTTGCTGGAGCAGAAGTAAGTTACAGGAGGCTTGCAAGCCACTGGAGATTTTAGCTAAAGAAAGTATTTTGCTGAAAGTCATTATCAAATATAAATACGTAGGCCTCAAGATGAGCTCTTTAGTATCTAGATTTAGTTTTTCAGAGTATTTACTTATTGTAGTCCACATTGTGCTGAATTTATAGACTGGCAAGTAGTTGATTCCTTATTTCCCAAATGAATTTACTAAAACTGCTTTAGCCATGTTTGTTTGGAATTGTGAATCTTGCAGACATCACTTCCTGATGTGTAATCAATTTAAATTGCTTCAATCTTTAAAAACGCAGCTTTTACCCAGCACATGCTTTCTTGCTTCCTCCCTTCCTTTCTCTTTTCTTTCACTTTCTTGCTTTCTTTTATTTTTATTTTCTCTTTCCTTTTAATTTCCTTTTTTTTCCTTCCTTTTTCTTTCTTTTGTTTTCTGTTTTCTGTCTCTCTATTTTTTTCCCCTCTTTTTATTTTTTTTCCCCTGTCTTTCCTTTGCATTTTTCTTTTTTTCTTTCTGTTTTATCCACATTAGGGAGTATCTGACAGGCTCTTATACAGACAAGAATCTACGTGCAGTCCCAGGCATCTGTATTGGATGAGTTTTGTGGATACACCTCACCCAAGGATATAGGGAGGTTAACATAACACCTGAGTATTCAACTAGGAGTGAGTGGGTTTTGTTCACAGGTCTGCAGCTGTCAGTATAATCCTTTTGAAAAAGCATCAGGGGCTCTTTAAAGGTTTCTCTAGTGATTATCTGAAAGCAATTTATTCTTGTCTGTGTGGGCATGTTTGAAGGTTTCAAACAGGACAGGATGTTTCAGTCAATAACACATTTCAATAAGTAGAGAGTTTTTGAAAATCTTCCTTAATTAACATGTAAAAATATCTTTTTTTTAAAAATTAGCAGTAGTATAATCACCAACAGCTAGTCTGCTATTGAGTATTTCCTAATCTGCTGTAGGTTTGTTATCAAAAAGCTAGGGTAATATGGTCTGTTAACTTGATGACATTTACAAATGACTACTGAGAAAGAGTGCAAGAAAATAATATGTCAGTTCTTTAAAATCTAATGATTGTTTAAACAACAACAAAAAAATCTCAAACATGCCTTTAGGTTTTTCCACACATGTAACTCTGTATAATAAATTTACCCAAACTGGTGTATATCCATAATGTGCAGGGCATGCACAAAAATAAATTATAATCCAATACTAATTTGTTGCATTTTGAAAACATATTATATATTACTTTTTATCTGTTGAACCTCTATCACTAAATTTAAATATCCAAGACAAGGTACTCAGGTGGTGTCAATCAGCAGAGTTCCATTGACTTTGGTTGTGCCAGTTTAAACTAGCTGAGGTTATGGGTCTTGCAGTATTCTTTACAAAGGGGTAAGTGAAACTTTTCCTTTGTTAGCCTGAACATGTAGCTGCGCCACACTTCATTTTTCTGGAAGAGACTTTTGTAAAAAGTACCTATGAGACTTAGGAACCTATTTCCAATTCAAAATTGATGCTAGCATGAAACATTTCATTTCAGCTCAAATAATGATACAGTGTTATTTTGAATAGTTGCCCTGCACTCACATTAGAACTCTCATTTAAGACGAGTAGAGTTTTGAAAAGCAGCTAAAGCACCATATATCCTTGGTGAAACCCAAAGTTGGAGGGATATTATGGCTTACTAACTTTCCTGGGAAAATACAATATGTACTTTTTCCAGATACTTTGTCTCTCATGATATTTTTTCCAAGGAAAGAGCGCAGAATCTGGCAGTTCATTTTTTATTTTTTTTTCCTGTCCTGCTTTTTACAGATCGTGTGCGCTCTGGCACCGAACCCAGACGAGAAAAGGTCATCACTGTAGGAATGAACTGCACATGGGACGGCATTTCTTTGAAACAGATGGCAGCCATGTACTGCTGCAAACAGGCAAAGCTGTCTTGCTGCATCCATGTGCAAATGTGATGATTAGGGCATTCTTCTGGCACTGGAGAGAAGGAGATATAGTTTCCTTCAAGCTGAGGAGGGAAAGAAGCCTTGTTTCCCACTTTCTGACTCTGAGCTGCAGCCAGAAAGCTGTTGCATGGAAGATAAGCCCAGGCATTGCTACGGCCACTATCTTTGCTTGAAAAGGATGGACTGATTCTTCTGCTTCTTAAATAAAACAAAGAAACAAAGACTGTACGGTTTTAGGTAGATGCTCATTCTGAAAAGAGGATTTTGGAGTTGGGATCCTAAGTGGAGAGCAATGCATGCAGCCCCAGGTGATGCCCTCAAGGTTTTTTTTAGTGGTGGCTTCTCAGTTCCCAGTGCCAGACTCTGGATTTGGATTTTGCTCTAGCAGGAAGATTCCTAAAATGTGAGGTGTTGTACCACCTGACTTCAGACATACTGATCATTTTTCATGTGTCTGGCCTTTACTATTTCCTCGAGATGAAAAAAAGTGTCAAAATTTTCAGTAGTTATTTATCAAACTAATAAAGCAAAGCGGCTGGGCTAAACTGCTATGCAACATAAAGACGGGGACAGTTTCTCCAGTTGACTGAAATGACCTTTTGATTTAGGGCTAAAGCTAGCTGCCTGTTCTCTAGGCATGGTAAAAAGTGTTATTAGCCAAGAGTCCAGTCCTCAAAAATTAAAATCGCAGGGGAGTAATTTGCATTAGACTGTCAAATAGATTATGAAGAGCCATCACTAAGATCCACACCTTTTTTTTTTTCTTTCTTTTGTACTGGATCATAATCATAAAACCAACCTGCCTGGTTTCTGACATGACCTACATAAATTTCAATCACCAAGGTCTTACTCTGTCTAATCTGACAAGAGTCCAAACTGCTTTGTGCATAATAAATGAAGGTATTTGTGACATAACACAACCTATGTGCCTATGCCCTGTGCTATTTTTCTGAACCACCTGGGATGTTGGAAGTTTTTGGACTTTCACTGTTTTGTTGTATTTTTTTTTCCCCCTGAAATTCTTGTGTTCATATGGCTGAAGAAAAATGTGTCTGACATGACAAGGAGCAGCTAGCTTGAATCCAAAATCAAACCTCAATCAAAATAAAAGCAATGATATGGAGTAGTAGTATCCTAAGGTCTGACCTGAATTTTCATTATGAACTAGTGATGACTAGTACAAAACTTCTAGGACACAAAGGGGTACTTTTACAGTCCTAGCACTTGGATAGGTAGGCAAAATCCTTCTGCATATAGTGAAGGTTCATCCTTTAGATGTTACCAGGATGAAGGAAGCAGAAGGCTTCAGTGAAATTTTCAGACTGTTTAGATAGTATTCTGGTTGTGATACGATCTTATTTAGTAACCACATAATATTATATAAGTATGTGCTATGTTGGCACCTTGTTTAAATGAGCACCCTGCAGAGCAGGGACAAGTTTAATATTGGGAAGGACATTCATGTTAGCTGTTCCAAAGAGATATTTGACTTAGTGAAGATCTCGAAAGTTCTAGCAGCCTGTAAAAAATCGCAGCGTTGTCCAGATCACAGTAATCTTTCTGTGTTAACTGTAGCATCGTTCAGCCATAATTTTTTTCAAATGTTTTCAGTACTTTTTTATTATTGTCTGACTGCACATCAGTGTGTGTCCTTCAAGTAAATGCAGATCTGATCTGAAACAACCATTCTGCTTGCTCGTGTCTCACCTCCCGTTCATAAAAGCGTGTGTGACTGAAAGACAGAGAGTCAGGACCCATCGTATTTTCCCAGCAGGCTTGGGAACCAAATGGTACCGTGTGTGGTTTTTTCTTTTACAGTTTTTATGTACAAACTAGGCACGTGTTAAATCTTCACACAACTTCCATAGCTGATGTCCTGGTTTGAGATGACCAAGATGAAAGTTCTCTGGGGCTCCTGGCACAGGTGGCAATCACAGTGGGGGACAAGGGGCAGCTGCGTCAATGGGGAGGAGAGGGTGGATCAGGTCACCCAAATGGACCAATCATGGTATTCCTTCCCATGTGATCGGTATATAAGGGCCCCCTAAGAAACACCTTAGAGCCTTTAGTGCCTGCTGTGGCAGGGGGATTTTTATTGGCTGTTTATCATTTCTCCTTGTGCTGTTGGTGTTCCTGCCTCCTGTTTTCATGCTGCAGAGGAGCCCTGTTCTTTGGGACAGATTGTCGTCTCCTGCCTCCTCAGGTAGGAGTAGTGTGGCCATTCCAAGTCTCCCTTTTCTGGTTTTGTGGACTGTCGTTGAGACTCCGGCCTTGGGTGGAACTTGCCACCTTGATGCTTTGTCCTTCTGGTAGGAGAAGAGGGGAATGGCCATTCCCTCTCCATGGGAGATGAAGGAGAATTATATTAGCCATTGTAAGGTACTCAAGCTCTAGAAGTTGAGAGATGTTCAGGTTAAAGAAATAAAATTAGTAAGATGATTAATGGCAAGTGATACCTTAATTGCAGCTATTCAGTACAACTTGGAATAGGTTTTGGGGTTGGACTATGGGATCACTGTTGTACTTTGTGGAGCTTATGTTCACATAGAAGTTTTTCCTGGTTATCTACCACTCTAACAAAAGCTTAATAGAAAATTCAGGCTTTTTGGGCTAGAGGTGCTCAGGAGCCTCTTTGGAGTTAGCAGCTGCATATGGTTTGGAGCCACATGTTTCAAATATTTTCTCCCATTTAAGTGAAACAACCTGTGAATAATTGCCACATTTGGTGGCCTCATCTATTCTCATGTTTTCCCATAGCCAGACTAGCATGACTGAAAGATGATGAAGCCTTCATATTCCATCTAATCCAGAATGTTTCCACTTGCTTTTGATAATGTTGTCACCCTTGGTAGTGATGATGACATTTTCTTGGAGATATGCCCTGTGATTAAGTCCATTTGGACCCATTATCAAGGTTTAAGGGGTTATACAACCTACTTTTGTTCTTGTTATGTTCCCCTGTTACATGTTAACCATCTGGTTTGGTGGAAGCTGCCTCCTAACTGTTTTTTCATAACTGTGCCAAATTTCTGTTCCCATGGAAACTGTTTTAAGAGTATTTTAAAATTTGAGAGGTGTACCATTTGCTATCTAGAATGGGTCATATTTCCTTTTTTTTATATTTATTTTATTCTTATCACTGGTCAGTGTTTGCAACCTGTCCTGAAAGAGTCATGAGCTTTGGACACCAATCTTTTATCTCAATTTCCACTTTTTGTTGTGAAGAACAACTCTTAAAGGGTTTAAAGATGCTTTAGTGAATCATTTAAAAGCCAACAAGGAAACTGCACACACTAGTAGGATGTAGAAGAATAACAGCTTCAAAAATGTATAGTTTTACGATTTTTACAGAGGATTTTGGAAAAATGTTAAGAATGCTCTTACTATCTGTGATTACCTGGGCTATTAAATATGGAAGGAATGGTTCTCTGATTCAGTCTCAAAATATGTGCAATGTATGCATGTATAGTGCATTTCATATAAAGGTTTTCAAAGATATTTAGCTTTGAAATGTGTTACCTAGCAGTTCTGTAGAAGAAAAATCTTTGTTTTCCACTCACAGGAAACTGAATTGTTTGTTAAATGTTTTCTAGAAAGAGATTAAATATCATAGCTGTGGCATCTGCTCAACCATTGTACTAAACCAATGCATTGCTTAATAATCCCATCCTAGATTCCACTCATGCAGCCATAGGCTTGGGACTGAAGAGTAGGAAAAAAAGCAGACAAATTGCAGAGATCTTTCACTTACAGAGTGAAGCTTTTAAACATTTATTTCTGTGTTTACATGTAGCCATAAGACATTATTTGTGGCCTGCCATGAAAATGTCATCTGTCTTCTACTGTCTGTTGACATGTTTTCTGTGAATTATTTACATATATGTAGGCTTCTGAGAAGACTCTGAAGAGGACAGACTTAGACTGTCAAGATAGCCTCCCTATTTGGACTTACTATTAAAAGATTTAATATATGATCTATTAAAAAAAAGCTACTCAGTGCTAGAATAAAGGTTTGTTTGAGGTGCTTAATGGGCAGAATACTGATTTCCAGACCAGTGGTTTACCGTAGCTTCTCCCATAGAATCATTCTTTCAGAAAAGCACTTAATCAGGGAGCTGAATTAGAGCCCAATTAAAAGGTGCTATGGGGCTTATGTATGTGCTTAAATATTTTCCTGAACAGTGATTAAATTAGGAATCGCAAGCCTTTTGTTGAAGCTCCAATTCTGTGAGCAATCTATGCTTATGTGTTACTTTTCATTAAGAATGCAACATGGGAAATGATTTACAAAGCACATAGGCTTTGTAAAGGTTTTAAAAGCTGATTTATTCTGCTTTAGCTAGCAAAAGCTAGAAGAAACAAATTATACATTTTTCACTTTTTCACCTTTAGCATATTTCAGTTATCTGAAGTTTTTCTCTAAGAATGCTGAGATTCCTTCCTTTCTCTCTTGCATAGTTTCCTTTACAGTCAGACTTAGGCTCTCTCCTGTGCCATTCTTCTGCTGTAGAATGGCTGAGAAACCTGTTTACTATAAACCTCAGGTTTTGGGGAGATTCTGAGATCAGCCTCACTGTAGTTAGATACATTTCCCCTCAAGCCAAGGGTGTTCAATTCACTGTTCTGAAAGACCAGAATTCAAACATGCTTTACCCTGGACTCCTTCTTGAGAGTGTTGCCCCTTAAATAATTGATCATAAAAGTGGAGAAATGTTCTGTTGTTTAGCACAAAATACCAATGGAAGGACAGAAGAGAAGGCAGCCAAGATATAAGCTCAAAAAGGAGTTTTGATACTGAAACAGAGTCTGATCTCAAACAGAAATAAATTGCACAAGGATTTGTCAAACCATCAAATTGGTACATCAAACTAAAGGTCAGCAAGTGCTACTTCATCTGTTGTGAAGGCAGGGTCTGATATCAATCTGAAGGACAACACACTATAATTATTAACCTTTTTAAAAAAATGTGTAAACAGAGAGAAAATAATATGTTTCTAAGAACCCCTGGGTAATATTAGGGATTTTCGTGCCTACCACAGAATGTTAATAATAATTATGTCTGGGCAGAATGTAAAATCAAACGCTTTCCAACACATTTGGAAACAGGGACAAAAATGATATGAAATTGTTTATTAGACGACTGAAACGCATGCCTTGGAAATGCTCCACTAACTTTGTGGAACTTCATATCAGACTCTAAATATGTCTAACTGAATTAGACAGGAGCTCTTAAATAACAGGTGCAAACAATTAAATAATCACTCAGGTTGTTGTGCAAGATGAGATTTGGATAAAGTACAGCCTGACTCTCATGCAGTTTTACTGAGGAAAAGAACTAGAAAGGGATGCATCCTTAGAAATGCAGTGTATGTCCTTTTTAATGAAGAGAAAGGAATGTATGTTAATACTGAATTACTTATTATCAGTAAATAAGTGGAGGGCAGGAGAGGACTTGGAGTCCAAGGGGACTACTAGATGCACAGGTTGTACTTCTGCATCTTCTGCCATGTCATATAGAAATTTTGAGCAGGTCTTAAATGGCTGCTCAGGTTTAGGAGGAAGAGAGAGAGAAAATGAAGCACAGTGAAGTCCTAAAACAAAAAAATTCTCACTAAAAGTATGAGAACAAGTGTAGGAAGAAAATTGTAGTTGTTGAACCTCAGTCATGAGTCAAAATTTGTTATATAGTCTGGTGTGCATCCCTAGACTGTATTGTCTATGAGCTGTTCATGTGGGAAGTGCCCAAGAGCAGGGAGCAGCATCTAAATGAAAAAGTTAATTGATAGGCTCATTAGATGGCAAAAACCCAGCAGTATGAAGCTGGAAGAACTGAAGACTTCTCATTCTAAATTTAAATTACAGTTTACAGACTTTATAGAGCCTTTCCTATGCTGCAGCAGTATCTACTTTAAAAAAAAAAACAAACTGCAAAAATATAATAAAAACAGTTGATTTGAAAATCGTTGAGAAATTCCTGGTAATATACAAATGCACAGGAAGATCACCCAAGTGTGAAAAGGAAATTAAGAATAAAAATTGAGAGAAGGAGGAGTAGTTCCAGCCGAGATTAAACTAGAGAATATTCTTTGGAGTAGAATGGGAGAATATATTGTAATCACTAAGACTTGGGTAAGTAGATTGCCAGGGAGAGAGAAAACAAAATTACAGTATATTTTTTAATAACAAAAACATGTGCAGGAAGCTTCCTTTCAGAACTGGCTGCTGTTCTCATTAATTCCTGTCCTTATGTGCTGTTTTGTTACAGTAATCAATGCCCAGCATATGGTAACGCTCCTATCACACAGCAAAGTGCCCCTCGCTCTCCTCCCCATGGGCACCGTACCCGCCAGTACTCTTGTGGTTCTCTGCAGGGTGAAGAACGTGCAATACGAGCTTGTGTGATGAATAAGATCCTGACTGTTCTTGAGCCCTTTCTCTTGATTTCTGGGAAGTGAGAGCTGATTTACACAGTCTGCCTCCTCCTTTTTATATCAGCCTTAACAAGACTGATACAAAGGGAGCCCAGTGCTCTCAGAGCGGTGATGGTGGCAACTGTGGCACTGTAGGGTGGAAGCTGCTTTCCTAAAGGCAGAAGGCTGATAGAACCTGGCAGGATGGTCAACGCTGAGGGAGTCATAGAAAAATAAATAAATTCCTGACACCAGTGCTGCTGGACATGCTGGGTATTTATTATCATGGTTCACACCCCAAGCCTGAAAAAATTTGCAAAGGTTTAACTTTGCAGAATGCCTTATGCTGCTGTGGCCACAGACTGGCCGTTTAAATGCATGTAATTCTTTGAAAGATCAGTGCCTTAATTCCCAGCAGATGAAACCACTGCCAGAGGAAACAACTGTGCAGTATTTGGAGATTAACATTCAGAAAGTGCCATGGCAGTAGAGGAGGAAAAATAATTCAGAGCTACTTAAAATGGCTTCTCTTTCCATTTGAAGCATGCTTCATCCTGTTTGTGTTTGGATGTATTTTACAAAAATGCGAATCTGGCCAAAGAGCTGTATTCTGATGTGTACAAGATATGAATCAGAGCTTTAAGTGTTCCTGATGTGTAAGTGCTGTAAATATGCCAGAATGTTTAGCTCCCACATTTTTTCACTTATAGATCCTTCATATAATTATCATAATAGTAGAAATTAAAGACATCCTTTAAGAATAGTAGCTTTTCTCATCTAAAGTACATTCCCTTGTAGGGTTAGTCCTAAACACAATTTAGGAGCACATGCTGGGAAATGCTGTAATTCTATAGAAAATGAATGCATTATCATACTGCAATTACATAATCATGAGCGCAAATGTATGACAAATGGTTTGGAATAAATTGTGGGTAGAAACCACTTCCAAATAAAAAATAACCACTCATGAGTAGCGTATCTAATTGCTTATCTGCCCTAGCAATCCCTATGGAATAGATGGATAGGAAAGAAGTTGTTGCACCAGCTGCTCTGAATTCAAAAGATAAACAGGAAGGCTGAAAATGAGATGGAAGATAAAAACTGAAGTGTAATAAAACCACAAAAATATTTGTTCATAATATGTGACACAATGAAGTCACCAAACCGATAACTGCCCTGTTAGGGTGATGGTGGATATACATGTAACGGGCAATTCTGAACAAAGCTGAAACTACTTAGTAGTATTTAAGTCAGGATAAGAAAGGGATTAAAGAAAAATAGTGAAATTTAAAGAACGCGAGTCTTTTTTGTGCCAGAGAAGGACTTTTATGAAAGGCTTTTCTGAATAGATTCTTCAGTGGTCTACAACAGGGTGATTTCATGCAAATATGGGTTTCAGTTTTTGTTTACAGAGGCAACTAGTTACTAAAAATCCAAGATAAAGTTCCCTGCTTGTCATTTCTACCTTAGAATTGAAAGTTAAGTAGAAGTACCGTCTTCTGCTATCACATTGTGTACGCTGTCAGACAGCTTTTTCCTTGGGAATGTGGCTGGTTCCATGAAGATGACTCTCTAGAAGAGGGCAAAAGGATGTTTTAGATACTGAAACAATTAGAATTAATGGCTTAATTTCCAGGCATAAACTCCATACAGTGCTTGAGAGGGGAGCTCTGATTGTAATGATAGGAATGGAAGAAACATCACATTCCTGTTCAGAGGAGAATACTGATCCCAGGTGAAGGCCCAGCTGACTGAGTCTTCTGTGCCAGCTGGACAATGCCAGTAATGGTCGTTACCCCAAAAGTGATGCAGACACCTGCCAAGGTTCAGCCTTTGGCTGTCTCCCTGTGGGGCCAGCCAATTTTTGCACCTGGCCAGCATGGTAATATTGGAATTGATAGAAGAAGCTAACAGACAGCTGTCCACAGATTGTCATCTTCCATATTTTGCTAAATTCAATTCCTAAAGGTTAAACCCATAAACCTTCTATAGCACCATCTAGAAACTGGGAAGAGTTTGACTGAATTCCTTGTCTATCAGTTGTCCAAGCTGAAAGAATCATAGATTAACATTACCAAAAATAAGGAAAATTATTAATTTCTTTCACTTTTTCTAATGTTGGGCAATGGAATTCTGGATACAACACGTCATTAAAACTTGTAACTTCCTTGGGGCTATTGAAAAACAAAAAGTATCTGCAAAGGAGAGAGCTGTACAACACCCTAAGATGGTGTCGACTTTCCCCTTCCCCTGCCTTTGATTTCAATACAGTAGGTTTCAAGGACCTTGAGTTTTGACTTGAGTATGGAGGTTGCAGGAACATAAAATTGTAATGCAAAATGAATTTGACTACGGAGTCTCACCTGGATTAACTTCAGAACCTTGTGAAATAGCAAATTTTGCACCTGTTTGCAGTCAGATTTATGAAATGAACCAGCTTAATTGTAACTGGATATTGGATTGAAAGTCCTGGGAAATTGGAAGAGTGATGGGGAGATGTCTTTATGTGGTGTCATCTGTTATTCTCCACATGGTGGATTTTTATTTGCTACGTCTGAATTGTTTAGGGTGTTTTGTGTTTTCAGATGAGATCAATAGAACACACTAGGAATGGTGCCCTCAAAATAAATGTCCTGATCCACAAGGGTTTAGGTGAAGAATATAATGACACTAAAGTCAAATATTGTATACTTCCATTCTTTGATATTTTGAAGGCTGGGAGCAGGCTAGAAGAAAAGTGGAGGCGGTGGTGAGTTTTTTAGCCTCATTGTTTGTTTGCTGCTCAGTGGTGTTGACTTCTGAGGCGCTGTTCAAGAGAATGTTTGTATTTTCAAGTGTGTGTGGTTGTATCTGCTGCGACATGAGCTTTTGCATCATTGCCACTGAAAGCATGTCACTTATACAAGAAGTTTTTATAAGCCCTTAAAGAAAAAATTCCCCTCTCTGAAATTTAACAGTGTTTGATTTATGCACCAGATAGCAGAAAAAATATTAACTTTCCAGTGTCTTTATTCTGCCATAAGGTGTGTTTATTTTAGTCAATTGCCTGGTTGCATTATTCTTGAGTAGGTGGCAGTCTCTTGCTCTTGTAGCCAGCTGAAGTAAAGAAGAATTTAAGCCTGCATTTGTCAGACAAGCCCACTAGTGCTTGTTTGAGCCTCTTGTGTACAACTCCCATCAGCTATGCTAATTGCTCTAATGTGATGGAAATTACTTCACCTGACAAAATCTGCTTTTGGCAAGGTTACCAGAATGAGAAGTGAGTGAATGTGAGAGTATTAATAGAAACTGAAATGTATATCTTGAAATAGTTAAAGGAACCTGTGCTCTAAAGAAGAATGAAAAGGACGGATAGCATGACGGGCCAGGAAGAGGAAGGCAGGCAATTTTACATCACCATTGCACCAAATTTGGGAATAGGTTCATACCAAAGTACTCAACTGGAAACAATGCAGGCCTCATTTCAGACACTGTGCTTTCCTCCAGCAATCATGAGTCCAAATGACTTCAGAGGAATTGTGTGGTTCTTTGGTGCAACACTAAAAACAGAGCCAGTCAAAACCAGCGTCCCTCTGAAAAAGTGGCTCTGGGCGATATTATAAAAATGGTTTGTGAATGCTGGATGTTTTCACGATAATCAAAGCGAATAAAAAGAGTAAAGAACAAGAATAAAAATTGCTTAATGCTTCAGATTTCGATGTACAAGATTACATCTAAATGTCAAGTACATCCCTGTTGAAACGCAAATGCTGTGCCTGGGTGTAGCAGGAAAGCTTCTGCTTTCTCAAGGGAATGCAAAGATCACGTCAGTCCATACTGCGGGCCAGAGTAGCTTTGATAACATGAATGTATATGTGGTTATTTGTGTTTTTTACACTGCTGAGTGCCAGAAAGCCTAGTCCTGCTCATACTACCTTCCTTGGATATCATTCATCTGTCCCAGAATATGTAATATTCAATGTAGAAGGAGAAAAAAGCTAGGAAATATTTCTTTTCTTAAGAAATGGTTGGAAGAACCTCCAAGACTGATTTTATTTTCTTTTTGTTCTGCAGTTGTACTGTCCATTAACAGACTGATCTTATACCATGGGGGAAATGGGACTTATTTTGTCTGTGATAGAAAAGAATCAAGTTCCATATGATGATTCATTTATACTTTTTTTTTTTTTGGATATAGTGTTGTTCTCTGCTACATCTGAGAACGTGGCATATGACAATAGCTTGGTTTGGTGCATGGGGAAATGTACAGATCAATACTTGTTTCCAAGTCAGGAAGATTTATGCTGAAGAAGATAGAAAAATCATTTTTTTTGACCTTTTCACATTGCTTAAGTGACTGTTTCATGATCTAATAACTCCCAAGTAGGTATGTGCAATGGGATTGCAGATTGTACATATTGTTTGGTGTCTCTGTGCAATATTTCTGGAGGTAGACATGTAAACCTTTGGAAGTGATGGGAGTTCTCATGACTTCCTCTAACGTGGCAGCAAGCCCAGCTCAGCGCATCACCCTTTCAGCAGAGCTTAGCCTCTGTGTCTTGCCAAATGTGTGTACAGGTTCTGGCTGAATGCGAGTCAGGCAAATATCATCCATCTCCAGAATGAAATCTGGATAGACATTGCAATAATAGTGGCATGCAACAAATAACAGCAACACTTCTTGAGATAGTTTTGCTGGAAATGCCTGACTATTGGGATTATAGAATTAGACAAAGATATTTGCCTGACTTGGTCACTCCTCTTTGTGTGTATGTGTAGGCAGACAAGAGAGTGAGTTTCATCAGATGCTAAATGCAAATGTGTGACTCCTAACTCTTACAAGAACTGCTGTTTTTGTCCAGCACTGAAGTCCATCTTGTCCAATATACTATCTGCAGCTGCAACTAGAGACCCTGGAAAAAAATGAAAATGCTGTAAATAAACTACGTATAGAATGATTCTTCCCTGCTTCTAGTTTCCGCTGATCAGTGGTCTGGGGATGGGGAAAGAGCTGATGTTTTGGGCTCTTTTGATGAAGAAAATGTGATGCTGACCTACTTCTATTTTCAGCTTGCTTGCAGTTTTGATGGAAAAGTTCAAAGGTTAGAAGTGTATAGACGGCTAAAGGTTAGAACACTGACCTTGAATTAAGATAAAAGAAATGTCTTTACTGTTTATTAATAGTGCCACACTTCTTTCTGTTGACATTCTTAAAAACAAAGCAAACAAACCCTCCTTCCCCAAAAGTGCAGAGTGTATAATTTCCAGTATTTATACTTGTTAACTGAACTCTAAGTCCCCTTACAAATGATGTTGAATTGAACGTATAGTAGATAATTTATAATTCTTTTATAGCTAAAGATCACGTGTGCTTGATTTCTGGGTCTTATGTTACAGACAAGATTTGAAGTAGTTCAGGAAAGATCATCTGCTTTACTTTGCAGTCTTCTGTACTTGCTTCTGGAACACTCGCATGATTTTTTCCAGTAAGATGCTCAGTACTCCCCAATTCTTTGAGTGTATTTAAAAGTAACATAAACTGATTATGGTTATCACATATTAGAAAGTGGAAATGATTTTCTAGATTGTGTGCTAATATTATGTATTAATCATTTTGCAGTAGCTCCAAGGTACCTCTGTAGAAGACCAGAATGTGTGTTCCTGCTATATGCTGTAAAATTTAGGAAAAACCGCACGTATGTGGGGTTTTTTAAAATCCAAATAGTATTTAGTGGTTGCATTCTTGTGGGTATGCTGTGTCTTAAACTGCAAAGTAACCTACTTGCAAATATTTCAGTGTGTTCTATGATTTTCTATTTCTGTATCTCTTTCTGTAGGCCTTTCTCATCTTACTGCTTTTTACTATCTAATACAATAAATATTCTTTCATTTTTAAGATGAAACTAGCAGGACCTGGAGTATCTATTTTTTCTTAGGTAATGTTGTTTTTGTAGTTTTTCTGTTTGCTTATGCAATAGATGGAGATTCACATGTGTTCTTCACACAGCCTCTGCTTCTACTTTGACTCAAAGATGCAATATTTAAAGGGTGCTACAGGAAAGATGGAGAGGGACTCCATCAGGGAGTGTCATCATAGGAGTAATGAATTCAAAATGAAAGAGTAGATTTAGATAGATATTAGGTATCAAGCACTGGAACAGGTTGCCCAGAGAAGCTGTGAATGCCCCATTCCTGGAAGTGCTGAAGGCCAGGTTGGATGGTTGATTTAGTGGGAATTGCCCCTGCCCATGGCAGGGGGGTGATCATTAACGTCTCTTGCAACTCAAACTGTTCCACATGTCTATGATGTGTGACTTAAGAACATATTCTTCTCAGTTCTTCCGATGTCCTCCTTTTTTAGAAGTGAAGATAAGTAAAGGGCACAAGGTATCAGAGACAAAAAAACCAGTCCTGACTATAAAAAAAAATATATTTTGGTTCTTTTTATTTTAAACAGTGAAGAACAAATGAGGCTGATATTATATCAGGATCAGAGTTTTAGTCAGGGCAATCAACATTTTCTCAAATGTTTACATTGGATTGGAATTATCAACTGCCCTACACAGACATGGAAGAACATATACATGTGTAAAATAACTAAAAAGTAGGTGTGAATCAAATGGACTTCATAGCATTATATTATAATTTATTATATTTATCATATTATA
>NW_009726678.1:0-51439 GCF_000703405.1 Apaloderma vittatum
CTGTGGCATTGCCTGGGGTTGTTGTGACCCAGGAATTCTTTGTGAAAGGCTGGAAGGTGAAGTGTTGCTGCTCGCTTGAGATGGCTGGCTGCTCACCAAGGGATGGGGTGATGGTTTCTCCCCCTTGCTCCGCTGAATGCTCAGTTACTCAGGGTCTTGTGCCATCAACAAGAAGGTTTGAGGACATTTCCCCTGCTCCATTCTCTGTGTCTTCTAACAAGGATGGTACAGCATGTTCCTGAGAAGCAGGATATTAGAACTTAAAACTCTAGTGACAGTACCAGAAGTTAAACCCAGTTTCCCCACTTCCCAGTGAGTGCTGTAGCTTGCTGGCCACTCAGTCAGGTGGTGGCAGAAACTTATGCACAGTGCTTATGACCATTCCACCACAGCTCCAATTCCAGATTAAAAAAATAATAAAATAAACACAGGAAAATTGGTATTGGCTTGAAGGAAAACAGACCCTCCACTTTTGCCTTGTTTTATCAAAAAATATTACCCAAATCTAACAATAGCAATTCCTATAATACAATTCATTGCTAGGAGCTCAAAGGGAAAACTCCTCAAACAGTAAATATGAACATGAACATAATTGCTGGAAAGGGCTGTTTCTTCCTCTCTCTTCACAACTGTTTGTGCTCCTACTGATACGAATGTGAGCGTTTACTCTTATATTTGCAATCAGCCTTGCCTTACCTGCTGTCATCTGCAAAAGTCTGATCCATGCCTTGCTGAGTGCATGACAGCTGAAGGAGAGGTAACTATACAGGGAGTCACATGCACATATGTGCTGGGACCTTAGGGTCAATGCATTTCTACTCTACACAATGCAAGATATGTATTATATTGAAAAAAAATTATTTTTTTTTGAAAAGGATCATTTCTATGAAGTAAGACAATACACACAAGAGTTTCAAAAGACCCCATTTTTTGCTGTGTTTTGGCCAAATCTCAGTAACTTTGGCCAGTTTCAGTTGCTTTGCCTAAATAGTTGTTATCAAAGTGTGTATATAAGTATATATTTATGTCAAAAGAGGTATTTTTCCCAGTATTTTTCCTGCTCAAAGCTCGTCTAACATTTCTGCTTCAACTTCAGAAACTGGTTGCCTTTCAGCAGGCACCAAGACTGAAATTTTTAATGAACGTCAAGAAAAAGTTAAAAGGTGCCACTAGAATGCAATTAACTACTGTTGGAACACTCTTTGGTCCTTTGCTGTCTTGTAAGGAGTGTATGATCTTTTAATGCTGACAACTGGATATTTTTAATCAGTGCTTTCTAATCGCTCATTAAATTGTTGACCAGCTCCATATCCTTCAATGGCAACTAACATTCCCGACATAATAGTTTAATGTGTTTCTTACACTGTCTGAACTTTATGTATCATGATTTAAAATACTTTGCAGTGGTTGCCTATATTGCAGTATTGTAAAGATAAAAAACAGTGTTTTCAAAAGAATATTCTCAACTGTTTTTAATCACTAAGCTTGTTCACCAAGAATACACGGAAAACACTTTTTTTTCACCAGAGGAGTTTTCCTGGAAAACTGTCCTGATGCAGCCCTGAATTTTTTTTGCTTCTGTTCAGAAGAAATACAAAAACAGTAACTTGGAGCCACTAATATGATACCAATAATTTATCTGTTAAAACCTTATTCTGAATTTTCACACAGAAAAATGCACAAGTAGCATTAGTGCTACGCTAAAGATTTCCTAGAATGAGATAAGCACCGAAGTGAGTGTTAAGACTGGGAAGAGAACTACAAAAGAGCTACCAAAAAAACCCCAGCGTGCAGGAAGAAAAGCTTGTTATATCCGATGCTACGCCTAGCATGTGATTAAATACTGTAGCATAGCAAAAGCCACATGGCTGCCAAGGGCACACATTTGTTTCCCCTGCAGTCACGAGTAAGTGGCTTGGCAGGAGCTGAAAGGCACCACGGATACTGTGCAGTTTATAGGATATTCTGACCTTCATAGTCCAACTCGTCAGTAGACACTGCGGAGGCACGGATGGCTAAGGCCAGCTCAGCACCAGAAATATTTACCAGTGTCATGCTGCTATGGGGCACAGTATTTTAAAAAAACATCTCTATATTAATGTGGCTAGAGGCAAGTACAGGACAAGAGACCGTGGTTGTTCCAGTATCTCTCACTTTGTGCAGGCAACTAGAATAAAAGATACCGGTCTAATTTTGGAAATCTGGAAGGATCTACCACCTTTCTGGGCAAACAGAATGCTTAACCACCTTTATAAAGAAGATTTCATTACTTTACATACCACCAGCATTTTCCTTGCAGTCACTGGTGACCATGCCACCCCTTGTTCTTTGCTGGGCACCTGGGGGAAGGGTTGGTCTTCTTCCCTCTCTTGCCAGCCAAACTCTGCCTCCTCTGCTCGCAGCATAGCCCGGCTACTTACCATCCCCTTGATCATACCTTCTGTGGGGCCTGGCTGCTTTTTTCAGTGGGGAAGCCCTAACACCTCACTCCTTATCCTGTGGAGAGAAGGTAATGGGGACCCCAGGGAGGCATGGAAAGGCTCCTTCCCTGGCCTCTGAAAAATATTCCTTTGACAGCCTGTTCAACATTCTTCTGCCATTTTGTTTTCATTTATAGTTTAAATACCAAAAGCTTTGTTATTATACCATTCATTTTTATCTCAGTCTAATAAACTTCCTACTTTTCCACCTTGACATTTAATTGCTGTTAATGCATGGGCCAGAATCATTGCAGTTTATTTATATTCTTCACTGTGAGGGTGGTGAGACACTGGAACAAGTTGCCCAGAGAGGTTGTGGAAGTGTTCAAGGCCAGGCTGGATGGGGCTCTGAGCAACCTGGTCTAGTGGGAGGGGTCCCTGCCCAGCTCAGGAAAGTTGGAATTCGATGATCTTAAAGGTCCCTTCCAACTCAAACTGTCCAATGATTCTCTGATTCTATGATTCTATGATTCTCTGATTCTATGATTTGGCCTAGACAAAGTTTATTTGCCCATGAGCATGAAGCAGACAAAAGTTGCCATTGTAGTATTTGCAGGAGCTGTAGCTGAACTTGCTTTATCACTCTGCCGTGTTTAATTGCAAACAAAAGCAGCACCTCTATGTGTTATTTCCATGTTCTGTGCACAGTGCTCAGTTTGTGTACACTTCAAACCATGAAAAGTCCTTTTAGACAGTCACTTTCGACCTCTTATTAATGGAGAGATGGAGAAAACAGAGAAAAAATCACACAAATCCCCATAACAGCAATAAAAGAATTATAAAGATCACTGTTTAATGGAGATTTGTTTGAACAGTATGTTTTTCTTTTAACCAGTTATTGTGGTGCATAACTAATGATTTTCAGCAGCCTGAAATGGAGCTACTGAAAACATTATAAGGTTTGCAAACATCTTACATTTTTGGGCTTCCCATTAGGCACGTAAACAGTTCATCTGAGTTTTCAGAGCTGCAATAAATGTGCTAAACCTTGGAAAGCAAGTCATCTTGCACATATCAACCGTCATGCTTCAGTTGTCAGCCTGAATATTTTTATATACAAATTAGCTTTTCTGAACAAAGAAGAATTTGTCTATTGCCATGGGATAATGCTGTCACTTGATAAGACTTAATTTTATGGTTGTTATAAATAACTTTGTTGTAATCGGTCTTCACCCTCATTTCAGCCTGCTTTCTTGGCAAAGTCTTTGGCTTACAGCAAAAGCTGTGCAAAAGAAAGCACTGGAGAGTAATCAGACAAGTGACCTACCATAACAGTCTCTCCATAAAGCTCATCAGAAAACTGGGATTTCCTTAAAAAAGCTTGTATAATTTTATAGATTTCATAGTAAGGGCTTCCACAATAATACTATAATATCAAAAAAAGTACTGTCCCTGACAAAACCAAAGCAAAGTGCCTGTAGAAACCTAACAATAAGGTATTTAAAATACATACAGATACTATAAAGTAGACATGTTAAGTCTTGGTTCTCTTACTATTCCTTCTGCCTCTGTGGCTTCTCTTATAGACTACCAGAAAAAATTCAAAGATCTTGACAGCCTGACTGGTGCATCACAATTTCTCTTGTGCTCTCTCACTCTTAAGCCATGCTGGGCTTTCCTCGGTGTCTGTCAGAGCACAAAGCCAGCTGCTCAGCTGCATTAAGAGTAACAGCACGAAAATAGCCGTTCTGCTCAGCACTTCCAGCCACATCAATCTCCATAACAGGCACTGGGATCTGGGCATGACACCCTCTGTGAAATTACTGCATGATGGGTTGGCACCCAAAATAGTGTTTGAACCCTAGCTGCCAGGGATAAACCTCATTAGTCATTAGTCATTAGTGTCCTGTCTGCAGGACAGTGGGGGTTTTGGTGTGACAAGGACAGAGCTGCCACTGCACTCTGTTGGTTCCTGGTGGAGAGAAGGTTAGTGGTGGAAGCTGGCTCACTCATGCCTCCCTCCCCAACCTTTTCTAGCTGTCACAACTTTTTTTCGCCTAGATTCTAAAGCATTAATCTCTCCCAAAGGTCTGTGGGATCACCTGGCTCCCGGGCACAGCTCTCTCCCCACAGCCATACCCATATGGAAATTCTTCCACTCCAGGTGTCTCTATGCCTTCCTACAATCCTCATTAAAGGGAAACCTGGCTTCCTCCAGAAGCTTTCATTTCCTACCTTTGCACAAACAGCAATGAGAAGAGGTGATATATTAGGAGGAGAAATGTTTCCAGTGGGGAAAGATCACATTACCGAGGTCTATTTGTGTCTACTGCTGTGTCCTGCTTCCTCCTTCTCCTTCCCACAATTGCCTTTCCTCTGGTTCAGGCCCTACAGAAACGAGTGCACCTCTTTTGCACTGTGTTGGGAACCCAAAAAAGGGAATATCTGCACCCCCAGAAAGTCTAATGAAAACCTTTTTTATAAATTTTGCAGGCATGAGTAGACTAAGCTCATTATCAACAATCTATAAATGTAGCATATTTTCTCTTAATCTCACACTTTTATATTATTATCCATGATGCACCAGGTTCACGTGCTAGCATCTCTGAAACTAGTGAATGATTTAAATACCCTATTCAGACTAAACTATTAGTATGAAGTTTCAGGTAAGTATAACACAGCCCATGTGTGTTGTTGCCCAGATATCCTCAGCTGGGAATCCAGGTACTAAAACATGATAACCTTCAGCAACATCTGGTGTGGCTGAGAGGAGAAAATTTCTCTGCAACTTGGGGAAGGAACATCTTTGTGGTTTTCACTATTCTGGACCCAGCTTGCCATACATCCCAGTAAGGGTTGTTGTCAGTAACTTATCTAGATTTGCTAGTCCTTCCACTTCCCTGTTTTCTCATATCTGCAATAAAGGTAGACCCCTCCTCCTTTTCACCTCAAGATTTCACCATACCTACACATATGACAAGGTGGCTTTCCAGTCTGCCTGTGCTCTGCGGTCAGACTGAATGTTGAAGTCACAAGTGGCTCCACCTCAATGCAGCTGAACAAATAAACCAAGTTGTCTTCATGGGAGATGGAAAGCTGGATAATACAGTCAGTAGAGTACAGGCTGCAGTTACCTCATCCTACAGTGGACAATTCCACTTGATCTCAAAACATCAGTGACTTTACTAATTGACAAGGCCAGTTTTGGGTATAATGGGAGATGAGGTACCCAGCTCAGGTGTGGAACCCCTCATGACAGGCACCTAAACTGAGGTTAAATTAATTTGGAGGGAAGGTCACAGCTTGGTTTTAGTAGCTGACCTTGGAGGGCTCCTGAAATGTGAATGCAGGCACATGAACAGCTATTTTTTTCCCATCCTTTGACAAGAATAGTGCAAACTCCTGTGGCTCGGCTGATGGTCATCTTCAAGAACAGCTTCAGCCTGTCAGGTAAATGGTGCTGAGTACAGGTATTTCTCCAGTGGATTTTACATCAAATAGTCTAGAAAAGCCTCTGAAGTTGGTATTCTGTATTTTATACTGTAAAATCTAAGCCACGGTAAATAACCTGCCATAAGGCTGTGAGAGCTGATAATGACAGAAAGGAACATGATTTCCCAACCAATAATTTCAAAAATGCATAACCACATGTGCGCGCAAGACAGGCAAACCTGATACTTGTTAAATATTTTCACAGAGCTGAAGGATACCAACTGAGTATTAGATCTTCAATGCGCTGAAATTTACACAAATGTACAATAGAGACATTTTTCATCTTATGGAATTAAGATGTTCATAATCACAGGATGAACTGTGACAGAGGTGTGCAAAAATGTTGCTGGTATTATTTAAAGTACTAATTTTAATGTTGATTGCATCGGAAATATACTTTATAGTATTCTTATAATTTTTTTCACTGACTATATATGTATGTATATCAATGTACTCACAGCTGAGCTTGATGGAGAACTCTATCTGTATTCAATACAGAGACTCAGGACTGTCACCCACCGTACATGTCCTCACTACTGAGCTGCAAGGTGTGCTCTTTCTGCTTTCTTTTTTTATTTTTTCCATTCATTTCTTAGCTTCACCTGGGACATCCTCCTTATTAGTTCTCTTGACTATTGGATAAGAAAGCCATCATATGGGGAAAAGGCAAAATCTTCTTCTTCACATGTTCTAAAAGAAAGCAGTAGTCGGATTTCAATAGCCCTTCAGGGCATCACGACCTGGGAGGGGGTAGTCTGAGGCTTCCTAACAGTGTCAGGGCCCTGAGGGAAAAAGAGCCACTCCTTCGTGCATCTCTTGTGGGCTGCAGCATGACATAGGTGCAAAGTGGTTTCGATAGAAATGCTTCCTGTGCCCAGGAACACAAATGGAGGCATTTGACGAACTTGAAACTAAAAGAGCAAAGCGATTGTAGACTACGAGCATGCCCAGAGTGACACAGCAGCTCAGCAGTGGGGCTGCAGGAGCTTTTGTGTTGGGCAGCTAAATTCTACCCAGGTCTTTACAAGTTGTGTCTGGACCTTAAAAAATGTCAATCTATAGTCATTCTCGGACCCATCCATATAACAGACTAATGACCTGTAAAATTCCAGTTTAAAATGCCTTTGGAGAGTTATAGTAAACACTTTAAAACACAACTGAGGAAACATTTCCATTCTGTTTTTATTCTTACAACCCATGAAGTAGAAAGCACTTCATATAAAAATGCTAAACCAAATCCCCTCTTCTCATTTTAATTTTACTCATATAATCTATAAACAATTTTATACAAAAACATTGTAAAATGCATGCCTTTCTGCTTCTTCACTATATTGAATTTTCAGAGTGGTATGGATTTCAAAGTCTAAGCTTCTGGAGAGAAGGGCTTATGTTGACGCTATCTTAACTGTGGTGCTCTGACCAACACTGCAGTAACAGAGAACACCAATAAAGTACTGCAGTGCTGTATAATTGTCTTATTAATTGGAACATTATTTACAGAGAGGGCTGCCTTCACAGCATGCACCTACCTTCTGAAATGCTCGCAGCATTCAGGGCACAGCAGGCAGCCAGCATAAAAGTTCAGTTAAAGAAACAGTAAAATAGCCAGTCATATAAGTGCAAGTTAATGAATTGAGTCCTCCTGGCAGGAAGACTTGAATGTGAGCAAGCACTTTCAAATTTAAAGAGAGGTGACCTTAAAAGCCTGCCAAACCTCAAAGGTAATGAAGCATTTATGATGATGGTGGTGGGGCCCTTTAATTTTTAGACGAAGAACAACTCATCTCAGCTATCCCATTACAATATGTTATAAACTATATTTTGATGAAGATCCTTTTTGGAAACCAGACAGTAAGAAAGAAAACATCCCTTTTGAATAGGGCACTACCTCATATTTAAATTAACCACTTAAATAGCATTGTACATACTAAATCCTATGCATGGCAGTTGTTTATGGAGTCCCTCTTTGACGAAATTTCTCCAGACATCATGAAAAGGAACTGCCACACTGTCTCTATGCTCCTAAAAGAGGCATTAGTGCCAACTGTTCAAGAAAGTGTTTCATGTTTTCAGTGTCCCCATAAAATCCTTCCGGCTGGCAGAAGGGAAATTACGATATCTGTCCCTCTATCTTTGTAGTGTCCAACTGACTTCTTAGCAAATTCAATGGAAAAAAAACCAAAAAGCATGCATGACTAAGCCTTACAGCTTTGAAGGATTTTTTTTCCCAAGATTAATGTTTCATTACCATATATAAAGTATAGCACAGCTACTATGTCAATAGTTAGACTTACAACTTCACTGCAACTTCATAAATTACTATATATGTGGTTTATTCAGCATGAGAACACAACACTGAGTTTTTAAAGCATTTCAGGGCAGTCAATATTTTCACAAAATACCTGATAAAATCTTTTTTATAATTTACTTTCTAAAATATCTGATACTTGCAGACTTTTTGCCAATCTTGTTTAGGACTTTCCAATTTAGCTCACTGCAAAGCAGGTAGATCATTTTTGCCATTAACATCAAGTTGCCATAAATTAGGCTTTCGTTGCGGGCTCTTTTGATGCTACAACTTGCACTCAGTTCTTGGAAACTGAAGCCAATTCCTTCCCTGGCAATTATATGACATATTAGCAGCCTGGATCCCAGTTCATCTGCAATGAACGTTAATGCATTTATATTGGGTATTCAGTGGAAAACAGAGCACTCTAGTGCCTAATTTCCACTGTGGATCTAGTCATTTTTCTTTTCCTTCAAAATAACTGAAAGTCAAAACTATTTTTTTTTTAAATGTTTTCTCTGGTGCTTTGAACACAACCAACTAGTTTGTGCTTTAAAAAAAGCACTTGTGAGTGTAATACAGCCAATCCATGTCTAGGTATGTATCTGAGACAGACCTACTTCTGCTTTCACCACTTTATGCTCTGCAGCTCAAGCTTGATCATGGCTGGGCTGGTCACTATCCATCACCACCAACCCCCTTCCAGCTGAAAAGAAAGAAGTTCCAAGGGATTCAGAATGAACCAAGATGCAAGCAGGTTACAGATACTGCCAATTTTCAGGTCCCCCATGTGCATTTGAGAAAATGTCCGGTGCTCATGGAGAACAGACAGCTGGAAAGCATGGAAATCCAAATTCCTGATTTCTCTTTATTTCAAAGCCCAATTATTTTTTTTTCCTGCAGAGTAGCTACCTTCAGCATTCTGGATTGCGTTCAGTTGAGATAGGCATATTGCTCCAGCAGTTTCAAGAACTGGTGGCATTTCCTTGGCTCTCTACCAAGTATAAAACTATTAAATATTGTTGCTAGGTTTGTATAAACAGTTATAGCCTTTCTCTGAAAACAAGGTGCACTCTGGCAGTGTTTGGGAGAGCATTTTGCATTAGCTAAAGCTGTAAATAATATCTTCCTGTATGATCTTCTTTCCAAAAATATTACTCCATGCCAATGGTTCCTTACCTTTTTCCAAAAAATCTGCCTCAAAATGGAGTTTTTCCATGTTTCCTTTTAGCAAAAGGAATTCTAAAAGACTTAAGGAACATCAATATAACCTACCTCAGTAAGCAGGCGCAGAGGTTTAAGTGGGTGTGTAAGTTAAACTGGTGTTCACATAACCTAGATCAGACCAACTTAAATTAAATTCATGGCTGAATCAAGTTCCTAGAAGCTTACATTTCAAATGCAAACAACTATGTTGAAAGAAATGAGTTTTTATGTTACAATGCTACTGCCTAGTTGTAAGAGATGATCCAGACCCAGGCAAACCCATAGCAGGCTGGATCCGTATCATGGCTGTCTATTGGACTATATTCTGGCACTCAGCCTTTTGTCAGCCATCTTCTCCTTTTTCTTTCCTTAATCCTTGTCGATGACAAAGGCATTTTCTGGCTGCTATAACTGTAGTCCCTCTTCTTGTTTCTGTCATAAAGTCATAGAACAAAGTTTGAGTTACAAGTGTGAAATATGAGTTGCTGAAATGTGTGAATTCATATTCTTTTATTCTTTTTTATGTTTTCTGCAAGCTTTACCAGTTCTACTTTTGCTTAGGAGTCCAAATATATCAAAAGCTGTTTATGTTACTAAGTGCCAGAATACACAGATGGCATTCATTTAAAAGAGTAGATTTTTACTATTGGTAATGGACATTTCATACTATCAAGCTGACAGCTTCCTGAAGCATCTTTTTTTTTGTTTGTTTTAACACTTCCTTAAGGTAAACAGGTGTTTGTCCAAATCCTCCTGGCTCTACTTTTATGAATTAATTTACTCTAGTAGCTACAGTATAAAGAGAACACTGCTGGACTCACGATACTTGATTATTTCAGATTAAGAGCTCTTGAAATGCCTTGTCAACTTTTTCTTTCTGGTAATTCTGAAAACAGCATCTGTATTATAGCCATATGCATGCCACATTATATTTTTTCTTGACAAAACAACAGAAAAAACCATTCTGCAATCTTCTCAAATATAAAGAAAGTTGGAAGAAATAAGAACCACACCTCTACACATGTGTCCTTTGGCCTAGAATGTGTTTATTGATACAGAATATGAATCTAAACCAACATAAAATTATTCTTCAGAAATGCTGAACCTTATCCTTCAAAGAGTCTGGAAGCGTACCTACGGAAGATGGCTGAATTTTACAATGATTTCCTAAGCTTATGCTATATTAAGAATAATAGGATTATATTATTACAACTCCAGCTGTGATAGGGCTGGAGCTAGGCCCTACAGCAACACTGCTAAATAGAAGAGACTCAGGAGCTAATCCTCAGCACTGAGGCCAAGTGGTAAGGACAGACAGATCCACGCTTGTACCAGATCCAGCTCTTGTACCTGCAACTTGTCTCATCCTATGTGGTGCCTACAAGGTCCAATGGAAAACACTTCTTTTCATGCATTTTTGCCTAGTTCAGGATGTAACACATAACCTGTGTTGCAGCTTGCCAGAGTGGTGGCTTCATAACATGAAACTATACCCATATGACATGTCTGATAGTGTAAACCCTGGTGGGATAGCACTGGAAGATCATGTAGGATGGAAGGTGGCACATTTTCTGCAGTCTTGTCCACGCTGTCCTGGAGTGAAGTAGTTTGCATTGGGGAGAACCAGGAGCTAGTAGAGAAGTTCATCCCCCATTGGCCCGAACTGGGGATACAATGCAGGTTACTGTGGTCAGTTCTCAGTTCACCCTGAGACTTAATTGTCTACTTTAGTGTCCAGGAAGCTTGAGAAGTGGCAAAACATTCCTCATTTTTCTGCTACAGGCTTCTTCTGGAATAACATATTGAGCCAGCTGCCCAGATGCCCAGTGTTTTGAATGCTGGGGAACGATGAGCTGAGAGTGCTAACCATGTGGGCCAGGCTAAACACACTGTAATCTCAGTCAGGCAAGAGGAAGACATTGCAGAACATGCAGTCTTTCACTTTCAAGCACAAACAGTCATACAGTTGCTGTTCTGGTCAACGGTTGGCACTTGAAGGACAGGATCCTAAAGAAACTGGTTTGACTGTGCCATGCTGGCTGGGACAAAAACCACACTGCTTTCTTCTCAGGACAGAGGAGCAGAGACAGGGAAATTATCAAGACTGGGGAGAAACTTTTTGTACCGACTCTGGGCAGAGCTCCCTGGGATTTCAGGCTCCCGCAGGAACACTGCATTTTCCCCTGTGATATGCAGACGTTTGTGTTAGGAGAAGGAAGCAAAACTTCTCATGCAGGACACTCTCCAGCTGTTTCCAGACCAGTAAAGGCAAATCCCAGGTTGCAGAGGGCTTTTGGTAACATTCCCAGATCTTGCCAATGAGCAGCACAGCAGCTGCTCAGCAAACCTAGCCAAAGCTCTATTATTGATCTCGAATGTCCTCTCCTTTTCCCAGCGAGACACTGGAAATAGCATAAGGCTCTCCATTCACTTGGCAGTGCAGCCTACAGACACAGCAGGGAAGTGCCATCACATGGAAGGGAGTCATCACGTGGAAGAGACAGATGGGCTCTTCCTGCTCTTTAACTCCATTCTTTTTGCCTGTGCTTACTCGAACGCCCTCCTCCCCTTCCCTTGCAGACTAAGCCTTAGGGATATTGCATGACTGCACAGTTACCATGCCATCTCCTCTAGGCTCATGGCCTCAGGAGTTGCCATGCCATCTGCTCTAGACCTTCTCTCCAAGCAGGTTTTGGGGCATGGTTTGCAGAGGCACTTATCCAGCTGAATGTTCTCATACCAAGTCACACAGTGCTGGTGTGAGACGTATGTGCAGCAAGAATCTTGGTCTAGATAACAACACCAGGTTTTTAGCATCTCCATGTACTACCAAAAGTACAAGAGATGTTGGCTTTGGCTTGTCCTTCTAGGTCCTCTAGTGTGGAGCTGGATGCCAAAAGCACACTCCCCCTTAGTGCTGAAGGAGGTGGAGGCCTAGTCAAAGTCAGAAGACTGTCCTGCTGTAGGTGTCAGGTAGGTCTGCCTGTCTCAGCAGGACTGAGCACAGGCCACAGCCATGGAGACAACACTCCCATGATACCTATGTCTGAGAGAATTACATAGGAAAGACCTTCTACTCCATGTCCATCCGTCAGATACTCTATTTGGATTCCAAACTATCTTGGATCTATCATGATGATCGTAACTAATGTATGCTACACCTATGGCCAAAGACTATAGAAAACAGTGTTACCTTGTTGTCTGACAGTAATTCTTTCCTCTTTTTGTCACTGCCTTGATCACTGCTGTGTGGCCATTACTATTATAAGCAACTTAGAGAATGCAAATAAAAGGATATTTGTTTGTTTACCTCACTGCTACCTTGAGGCACTGCTCTTGTGCTTAGTGCCCATCACCGAAGCCTGCTCTCCGTCCCCTGGGTATCATTTCCTGATACGCTTTGTGGCCCCAAGAAACATTTTGCACAGTTTAAAAATTATCACTCAGTCTGAAGATGGGAGGATTGCCAGCTAGTCAAGCAGCACTACAAATTACCCCTTTTTTATTCTGCCTGGCTCAGTATTCCACCTCCCAAAAGCAAATTATATGCTTCAATTTCCAATGTTTTCCCTGTTCTTGCCTTACTGCCTTTTAGTCTCTGTTGAATGTTACTCTTACTTGTGCAGAGCACTGCCTTGCCACAATGAGATAGAGGACTTAGCTCTCTTAGTGCTCTTCAGGGTTTTTTTGTTTTAATTTCACTTTAATCTTTAGGAACCAAATAGATGTATAGAAGGAATTAAGGAGGAGAAGGTAAACACAAGACTGATGGGATGCTGAGGAAGAAGATTAGAGGAAGGAGAGAGTCAGAAGCCAGCTGAGTTCGAGCTGCCTGCAGAGGCTGTTTACTTCACTGCTGTCTAGTGGGTGTGAAAGAATGAGGTGCGCCCACTCAGCTTTTCACTACTGTTGCTTTGCTTGCTCCACCTCTAAATTGTCTTAGTCTCTGGAAAGGCTTTCCCTGTTGTCTAGTTGTAATTGCAAACAGAAAGAGGGTGAGTAGGACGCCATTCAAGTCCATACATTACATATTTAATCATTGTTTCCTCTAATGCTGTAGGCATGCTTTCCATTTTATGCATCCCTCCCTTGGGCCCCATATAGTTCTTCATATTGTGGCTGACATTCAGGCATTTAAATTACAGCTCTCTATCTTGCCTTGCAGACTGCAATGAGTTTCTTGGCTTTAGAGTATTTGCTGTCCAGATGGTTGCTGTCAAATAAAAAACAGGTGGCATCACTGACATGTGGTTCGCCTATAAATTTCTTCAGAAAACAAGAGTAAAATTTGAAAATATTCTTGAGCTTGGTGGTCTGTATTATTAAAAAGCATTTCAGTCCTAGGTAGTTTACTAATCTCTTTGGGAGTTGGGGAGAGAGAGCCTTCAAAAAGTCTCTGTGCAGTTTGAAGACAACTATTTCTTTGGCTTGCATCTTCTTTCCCCAAAGAACTGACAGTACTCTGATCAGCTTGACTCTTACCTCAAATAATTTCTTTCACATAAATCTCTCTCCAGCATTCCCACCACTAGATGGTACTAGGGCAACGCATTTGTCTTCACGGGCTTTCTCGGGGATGATCATAACAAAGTGTCTCTGAATATATAGAAGCAGAAAATGATCGGGATTTTCAGGGTGCAAGAAACTTCTGGTGAATACCATTAAACTTTTGAGGTAAAATACCAAAAATTTAGTAAAGAAAACAGGTGGCCTAAGCAAGTATAGCTTGCTCTTGCATCTGTTGCAACCATCTTTTGTTGCATATATCACATTCATATTTCCATATTTCTATTTTTATTGGTCCTCTAAGGTCCTATACAATTCAGAATCTTGTTACAGAAAACAAACTTTAAGAATTACTTTAAAATTATATCCTGCCACCATCTTTTCCAAGTTACCATTTATAAAAAAAAAAATTAATTTGTTTGCCTGTCCTTGCCACTTTATTTGCTGCAATATAAGGCATCCAAAGCAAGGCAAAATTAACCCTTAGAGCTTATATAGCTTAATTTAGTAGTTCATCGGTGCCACTGGCAGACAGCAGCCCAATAAATGATACTGTCCATGTGCTTCACAATATTCCTATGTCTTACATTGATGTTTTTAATACTTTGACTTTTCTACCTTTGGGACTTGTTCGAGTGGAGAACTGAGTTAAAGTGTAGAGGCATGAGTGAATCTACATATTCACAGTTGTATCAGGATCCCTACATCCTAGCCTGAGTGTGGTATCTTATTCCATGGGCAATGTTAAAATCTATGGCTATTTGAGTTGTAAGATCATGTGAGTGAGGTGGGTTACATTTTGCTGTTTCTGTTCCAAGACAAACAGAAGTGCAATAAAGTTTGTACAACTTGTCTGCCAAAAACACAGTACAGCAATAAAGGAGCAGGACTCCCAGGCTGTGCTCGAGGCTCTGGCTGCTCATCCGATGAGCACAAAGCTGTTGGAAAGAAAAAAGGATAAAATAAACACCTAGATATTAGGGCATGCTTTTAAACCTTTAAAACCAAGAATCACAGAATTTTTTCTGAAGAAAAATTTTCAGACTGTCTGCAACAATTAACCTCTTTTCTCTGCGTGTGACTGGAGCATTTATATGCCTCCTTCTCACACCTTCTGACTGTAAGACCTTCCTGAACTCTAGAAAAACATTAGAAGAGACAAAAGGAAAAGATACTGCACCTTTATTTCTTGTAACTCTAGAAGCTTTCATTGGTTTTTAGTGTTACACTAATGTATGACATTCCTCAAGAAGCTTCAATCAATCTCTGGCCAAAGCACATGTAAGATGCTTTGAGGATATTTTTAACAGAAAAAAAATGGGAGTTTCACAGATCTTATTCTTTTAGTGTACACAATTCAGAATTCTCTTAAGAAAGGTTACTCGAGCGAAGACAGTTTGAGTTGGTTCCACCTGTATTAAAGCAGGATTAATTTCTCCTTTATATTTTTTAGAACTGGTACCATTTCTATGCACGTAAAGAGCTTTTCTGCCTGCTCACAACTCTTTACTTTCTAATGAACCTATGACTGACAGAAAGTTGAGCTTTTCTTTCCTCCCACTAATACCACCATTGTATGTGTCTTGTTAACCAGTATTGTGTATCAGTCACAAGCTGACTCCTTTGTGCCTTTGTAAAGTATCAATTTAGTCAGCATTATCTACTGCGGAGACAATGCTGCCGGTAAACGTGAACACATAAATCCTCTAGTATTATAAGCCCTAAAATCACTGGTTCAGCCTGGAGCCTGGGAGGTGGCAAGGCTGCAGCTAGAGAGCTGGCTGCCCATCAACCACCGTGGGCTCCGAGGGAGCAGGCGGGCAGCCAGGAGAGCACTGACTGCTGGGGCCAGCTAGGATCTGGGGCAGCATCTTCGTTCTGGCTGCTGGGTGGGTTGCTTGGCTGGAAAAAAACAACTGTGTCATCCGGATCTGCCTGCCAACCTGCCTGCTGCTTGACTATGCTGATACTTGACCAGACTGACACATTGCCAGGATCTGTTTTGATTTTTGCTCGATGAGGCTTTTCCAATGGTAAACTGATTTCTCTGCATTAAAAAAGTCAACACTAAAACCAAAACTGGTGGCGTGCGCAGAATGTCGCAGCTCAATTGCGGGACCCTGTGCTCTGCAAAGAGCCCGTGGCTCCTTGTACCTGCAGATGCAAGTTAACTCCCCTTAGTTAGGTCTCCAGGTAGACTTTAAAAGGGAAGGTTAGAGCAACGTAGTCTCTCCTTTCATGTTTTCCTTCCTGGGTGATGGTCATCAGAAACACCCAACCCCCACTGCACTAGAGAGGGGGAGGGCAGCAGCTCTGTGGGGGTTCTGTGTCTTTGGATGAAATTGTCCCTTTGTTAGTCCAAAATAGCTCAAATTGGGCAACTTTCCAAGCATGCAGTGAAAGACGTCTGTTTGAGACAGTGCTTAGAGAAGGCTGAGGATGGAGGACTGAAAAAGAGGTGCCTGACTGGCTGGGTTCCTACCAGAGTGATTAATGTAATGTTGCTGGGATTTTACAGCATTATTAATGAAGTGTTAGGGTGCCTGGAGCACTGGAAAAACATCTCTGGTAAATTATTACTAAAAATCTGAATTGGTGTATTGGATAACCTTCCGTTATTTATTTATTTATTCATTCCTTGCCTGTAGAGTCCTTATCATGCCAGTGGAAGGCTATAAATAATAACGAGCAAAAGCAAGACTGTGCAGGTGCTGATGCCACTTCTCCAAGGAGGGGCGGCCCGGGGGCCAGCAGGCTCTGGGTGCCAGGAGCCCAGGGTACCCTTGCCCCAGAGGCTCTGCAGGGGTCAGGGATGCAGTCAGTGAGCCCCTCTGGAGTCCCGACAAAGCTCAGGGGGCAGGGGAAGGCGATGACCGTGGAGTTCTTCTTTGCAGAACAGTGCTGGGATCTGACAGGGAATAGTCTTGGCTGGTTTAGGGCTATTATTTGCATTGATGAAGATGGCACCTGGGATCAGAGTAAAATATCTCTACTATTTTTTTTCCTTAAGCTGTTATATCCTTTTTTTATTGATCTTTTTTTTTCTTTTTCCTTTTTCTTTTCCTCTAAATCCGTAACTCTTCGGATCTGTATTTTAATAATCTCATATCTTCCAGTGATGGCAACTGTGGGTTTGTTTGGGGAGGGAATTTTTGCTGCTTTTTTGGTTTGTTTTCTTTTTTTTTTTTTTTAACTGCCGTGCTTTAAACCAGCTTTGCCTGTCTAAAGCTTCCAGTTGCTAAGCGACTTTTCCCTCCGCCCTCCCCGCAGCCTGGTTGCCATAGTGCTGCCAGCCTCAGCTATCGAGTAGCAGAGAGCAGTCATTACTCACCGAAAAAAAAATTAAAAATAAGAAAAAAGCACTAAAGACAAGGCTGCATGGCCAAATAAACATCTTCTTTTCTTTTTACTTCACTTTGTGAGCCAGCTGGAGGATCCCTGCACACGTTACAGCCGCGGTCGCATGCTGCGTTATTTTCTTGCGGAAGTTTTTGGTTCAATCGCTGTGTTAAAATAGGATGGACTGCAGTGCTGACTCATGGACACCTGTGACATCATTCATGGCAGCAACAGATATTTGGGGATATACTTTCAAAGAAGCTGTTTTACCTACCTTGGCAACCAGAATGGCACCCTTCGTGACTGTAATTCACCCCGGTGCGAGTAGGTATGCTGCAGCTCTGGAAACCTGAGCATCTTTCCTTAGGAACCAGGTGACATGTTTAGAGTTTTTCTCGAGACATTTTTTAGTAACAATAATATCATACATACATGAAATATGTGGTGTGCTACCCTCTAGGTAAGAACGCAGACTCGTTAAAAATTAGTTTTTCTTTTCAAAAGCACTCAAACAAATTGCTATGAAGAATCATATCCAAATAGATAGTCTTCCATATTTTAAACAAAAAAACATATCCCCAGTGGCTTAGGTGAGACAAAAGTTAATGGCAGACGTAAAACATAAGAAATAAGAAGGAAAACCTGACATCTTTCTGCTCTGAAATGGTGGGCTTACTTGTCATCAGTCTACTGATTGCTGGGTTTTACCAGCTGGGTGCTATAGAGTGACATGGAGCATGAAAATACAGACCTGGGGTCTCTAATCAGCCACACCATCCATTATACTCTGTCAAAAAAAGAGAAGTGTTTGACTTCTGTAAAAAAAACCAAAGCCCGTGGGCTTTAAAATACCTGCTAATAAAGAACTGGGTAGTATAGGATTACCTGTGTGAGAATATAAATCATATGAGCTAAATTCGAGCTGATAGCTGGGGGAGTGAGGCTTTTCCACCAGTAAATGTTACAAGCGGTAGTTGAGCTGGACATAGAATGGTTTCAGCTGTTCTGTGGCTCTAGTTTCCATTAATCACTGCAAAAGGCTCCACCTTGGGTTGTCAGTAGTATAAAGCCTCTCTTAACATCCAGGCAACTTTCTTCCCACGTTCCGCAGTCGGTGAGATATTGTGATAATAAATGCAGTGAGGAGCTAGGCTCCATGTCCTTACATGCCCTTCCATTTATCCAATCCAGCATCTGCCTATTTGAACGAGCGCATCAGATACAGGCAGCGTGCCAGCTATTAAAATGTTACACCTACCGCCACGGAGCTGAATTGAACATTTTGTTTTTCCCTTGTCCTTGAAAAGGACTGACTCCTGAAGCAAGAGGAGTGTGCTTAACGGCTCCTTGTCTTTAATTCCCTATTTACGCAACTGTCTGCTCCCTGATTTGGCACTTTTTATTCTCTTCTCTTCGTGATATTCTGGGGAATATTAAATATCACTGTACCAGAAAAGTCATTTAAGAAAGAACCTACGCCAATGGTATGGAAAACTGATTTCAAAATCACTTTCTACTCTGATGAAGCATGCAAATCAAATATTGTGAGGGGAAAAAATATAAATAATTTTTAAAGTTTTTTTTTTAATCAGAGTGGTTTTGTCTCTGTCTTGTGGTCAGAATCCAGATATCACTGAAGTTTCAATTAATTTGCATTCTCTTACTAAAAAAAATAAAAACAAAAAGCACAAAAATTTATTCTCAGCTTTACTTTCTGTTGTTATAAAAGAACTCAGGATTTGAGAATGACTGTGTTGAATAAATCGGGAACTGAAGGTCTATGGAACAGACATTTTTGTCCTGGAAATATTGATTTAAGGGAAAATACTGCCAGATTTATTATGTGAAGACCCTTGCCTAATGACAGAATTAGGTGAAGACCCTTATTCTCAATTAGATTGCTTCAGCTTGAGGCTTCATTTCGTCCAGAAGAGAAATTACTGGAATAAAGGTTAAATATCCAAATCAGAAATATTATTGCCTGTGTTCCTTGATGTTTGACATGGTAATAGAACAAACTGAACATTAACCTGGTAGGACAAAGGCATCTCTATTTGCATGGTTTTGACATCTGAATTGGGCAATAACTTCTCCATGTTGAAATTATGCAATGGTCGTTAGTCAGTCTTTCATTTCCTCCCGCATTTGTGCACAGATTACATCCGCATATTATATTTTATTATGACTCATTAAAATGCTAATCGACAAAAGTGCCCTATCACAGTTCCAGAAGAGATATACATCATTAAGTGGGTCTCCATTTTGATATCTTTCTCACAGCCAACACAACACAGCAGCTGATATCCCCATCAGCAGCTTGCTTTCTAAGTCTATGAACAATGTGCACTTTGTGCATTGCCAGCCTTGCGGTACCTGTTTTGTGCAAGTCCTCTCCTTCTGCCTTCTTTCTGACTTCCTACTCTTCTCTCCCCACACCAACCCATTTTCAAGGGAAAATCACTGTATCGTGGTTAAGGTTCTTCCATTGGAGCTGCCTCCTCTGCTGTTTAATTCCTGTACTTCACCTGCCTTTCACAGTCCCCAAACTTTTTTCTCTACTTTGATTTAATTGCTGCTTTTCCTCTGTCAATTCCAGATCTGCTTGTCTGTCCCTGTATTTTCTCTTCCGACCTGACTCTTCTCTCCAGTCCTGTCCTATGTAATTATTTGTACCATATACCTAAGTTGTTTATCAGGAAATGCTTTCGCCATCCATAAATTCTGAAAGACAAGATACCAACCTGACCAAATAGTATATTGTCCTTACAGATAACAGAGAGGACACTTACTTTCTCCCTTAAAGTTTTTAGGTAATGATAACTTCACATCAGAACTCTCACTTTGCTGAATCAGAGTTACTTTGATGCCAGAATTAGATTCTGGAAGACTGTTATTTCTCACCAGATGTCTGTTTATCCTGTTCCCCCATTAACCATACTTTGACATTTTACTGGTGATTTTCCTTGCCACACAGATGATCCAGGGGCTAGCACACCTCTGCTACAAGGACAGGCTGAGGGAGCTGGGATTGTTCAGCCTCGAAAAGAGAAGACTCTGGGAGGACCTTATAGCTGCCTTCCAATACCTGAAATGAATCTACAGGAAGGCTGGAGAGGGACTTTTTACTAGTGTGTCCAGTGATAGGACAAGGGGAAACGGATTTAAATTGAAAGAGATTAGGTTTCAATTGGATCTTTGGAAAAAATTCTTCAGTATGAGGATGGCAAGACTCTGCCATCCATTGCCCGGAGAGGTTGTGGATGCCTCCTCCCTGGAGATGTTCAAGGCCAGGTTGGATGAGGCCTTGGGCAACGTGGTCTAGTTAAGGGAGGTTGGATTAGAAGATCCCCTCCAACCTAAGACATTCTATGACTCTATCTCTTCAAAAATTGTTCTGTAACCTTACTTCCCTCTGATAAATTAAAATTTCTCAATTTGAACTTCTATTTCTCAAACATTTACCTTAAAACCTAGAATTTGAATCTAAATATTCAAAGGTATCTTTGTTTGCTCAGCAAAAATTAGCAAAAAATTATTGAGAAGGAATGCCCAGTTTTAACTTAGAGTTGCAATCTATCTCTTTCAAAGCTGCCACCATACTGGTAGGAGGAGTCATTCTTATCCTTCAGCTCCACCAAAGCAGTTATGTCCTCTTCCCTTGGACTTTTTATCAACTCACTTCTTTGTGTCACTGACTTATTTTCTTGTGTCCCTGGAGCCTGGGACTACTAGGGGAGGATTTGTGGACTTCTCGGTGTCTTAATTTGGACATTGATTTGCAAGGACTTAGGTCATGGCTTTAGGAAGCCCCAGGTTTATCCATCCATGGACAGTGAAAGCAAACAATGGTGACAGTCATGAGAATAGAGAAAGCTGTCCCCAGCAAAAGAATATTCTTACTCTCCCCCAGTAAGTGCACCATAGCCAGGATTAGCTGAATCTGGGATTACCACCACTTAGTTTAGATAGTTGTGACTGAAGAAGGTTGAGGCATTCTGGCTGCTTTCAAAATAAATATGTCGATCATCTGCTCTTATTGGCTCCCACTCCAGTTGGCTTACTTGAGTTTTTTAAAAGTAGCATGTCTGTTTGTTGTGCACCTGGTGTAATTCTATTTTTGTGCTACTATGAGGCATTTTATCAAGTACATAAATCATGCTGAGTACTGCAGTATTTTGAGCATGTGTATGTGCATGTAATTCTAACACATAGCCTCACAGAAAAACTTTTGTCACTTTTATCAGAATTATAGATAGCTAGATATTCATTATTCACCATTGTTTGGATTTATGTCCAAAATATTTTATTATCCTTTTGGTCTGATAGCAGTTTTCTAGATCATTGTGCAAGCTGTAGCGTTACTTAGCAGTTAAACTCACCCCAAAATGGAATAACGGACTTCTTTGTCTATCTGAATTCACACTGTTTGCTGTTTGATCTAATCAAAGAAAAATAAACACCATTCATTTTTATCCTACTACTTTTCCTTCCACTGTACTTTTCAAATACTAATACAGTCCATATATACCAGTGGAAAATGAAAAAAAAACAACAACAAAACAACCCACATGCAGAAGAGGTTAAATTCCAGTCTGAAACAACTTGTGACAGGAAATAATAATATCAGTTAAGAGTGAACAAGATAAAGTCTAGCATGTTCTGTGGATGTTTTAAAGGTCTGCCTGGTATCCATGGATGCTCAGATGTTGCTGTGATGGAGATATTCAAAAATGAGTGAATAGATAAAAACCATTGTCTATCTTTTTTATTTTGATTGGGTTTTGTTTGGGGTTTTTTTTTGTATATATGGGATTTCTTTCTAACAAACATGTAAAGAGTTTCCTCTTCAAACGATGGTGACTTTAGGTAAGCAGTTTTCTCAGTGCACTAGAGGATGAACTTTCTATTCCTTTTCTAGAAAAGTGATTATTTAGAGCCATCAATATCCATTTCCAATCCACTGTTGCCATGCCTTTAAACTGAAGACACCAAAGTAGAATTCTAATTCTTTCCTCCCTCCTCAGACAGTAAAATGTAATAGCCCATGGCCTCAAAGACAAATGTGGTTTTGTTGCTGTTGCCATGTTTTTGTCTCTTGTATCAATCCTTTTTTTTTTCTTTTTCTTAGCTTAATTCCCTATTCTTTTGTAGATTTGTGTTTCAGATTTTAGCCAGTGGCATAAAGTGCTTCTCAGAGATCCTCTTGAAACTTCTCAGTCCATTCCCTGAAATCAGCGTGAATGTTCTTGTCTCATGGGACTCCTAGAATAGATAAAAGCCTGCAAGGGCATCTACAAAGTGAAAAACCACAAAAAGAAAACATAAAGTCAAGTTGACTACAACTTTTTACCAGGAGTAAGACCATCCTCTTACCTGAGAATCAAGGCTTCAGTCTAACTTTCACTGAAAACAGTGGAATGTTTTCCCCAGGCTGGAGTTCAGAGCGGCATGACTGGTGCACTCTCCTACAGTACCTGGCATTAAAGCAAGTGCTTAGGTATAGTCAGGCCATAGCTTGCTATTTCTTTCCTAGACTAAACAACTGTCTGACAACTTTTTGCACCTGTGCATTACTTTAAGGCTTTCATTATTTCACAAAGATTTAAAAATACAGGTTATATTTCTCAAGATGCTACAAGCACCATGCAGCCTAGCTGTCATTAAAAGTTATTTGGACCTTCAAGACAGGTTCATGCAGAAGTAAAAAACTTACTTAGTCTTTGAGGTGTGATTTACAAGTAGTATTATTTATGTTTTTCTTTTCAGTCTTTTTATGGACCTTAGTCACACTCTTGTCACCTTGTACCACTCCAGTATGGCAAGATGAACCTCAAATTAATTTAATCTGGACTCTTAGGATCCATCTTGTTCTGAGGGATCCACTGTTTGCACAAGGAGTATCAAACAGCAGCCTTTTACTGTTACTATAGGAAACAGAGCTAAAGTTTATTTTCATTGTTAAATAAAAAAATTCTGCTTTATTTATATGCCTGTAAACAAAGCCTTCCATAAATAGATTATCAGCTCTTCATATCCCTGAATGTACTGTCCATAGGCCACGATATGTGGAGGCAACCAAGCTAACGCTAAGTTAAGTTTTAGTAGAAGTTCAGGTAATTCAGTATCAGCTGGAAGCCCCTGAGGATCTGGTCACAGAGAATATGGAATACACATAAGCATTGCACAAGAACAGACATTTTAACACCACTATTCCCCTTCCCTTGCCCTGGAAAACCCTATAATGAGCCTTGCTGATTGCTTATCAGCACCTTTGTTCACACATCACCCTAACCTGGGCTTGAAGGCTTCCTCACTGTGTCCACTTCAGGAGTCCTGATGTTGCAGATGGCAGTGGGATGCTGGGAAAGGTGCATCTAAGTCCTCCATCTGCAACAAATTCTATAAGGAGCCTGAGCAGTGACTAAAGACATCTTGGAGCAATAGTTCAAAAGCTTGGGTAACAGAAATCCCAGGAAGGGAATTTCTGTTTGAGAGCTTTGGGAGAAAGTCCATGCTCCCTCTTTTTAGCTACTTAACTGAAATACTTGAAAGAGAATGCAGATGCTTTACGTTTCCGATAATGGTATCTCCAGAAAAGAATTCACATCTGAATAGGGCAAAACAGACACCTCTAGAGGGCTGTCTCCTTCCACTTTCTCCACAGGGATCATGGGTGACAGCTTTCGGTGCAGGTGCCTCAGTGAGATGCCTTCAACTAGACGGTGTGAACTTCTCTGAATTTGATATGTGCAGGAAGTCACTTGGATGTTGAACTAGAATTTGCAGGACATATAGGATAAACTTTTGCTCTCTTTCAGTAAACTAAAGTTGGGTCTTCAAACAGGGAAGAATGAAGCTTCTTTCACCCATTCCCTGTAGTAATTGATGGAGAAACATATTTTTGCTCCACACTCGAGCAAATTAATATCTGGTCTGGCATTGACTGGTTCAAAACCTTTTGCTCTTGAGAACTTGTACAACTACCACACTGCAGACTCAGCAGAACAGAAAAACCTGGAGAGAACATGCCTGTGGAGAAGGAGCTAGGGATGTTTTACATACTTGTGTATACACCATGTACACAGTTACATATGCCACAGCTGCCTCTAATACCAGCAGACTCACCATTTGTGCTCAGAGAACATAGTGGTTCAGAAGCAAAACCCAAAGAGTGTTTGTTTTCTTCATTTCATGGGTCATTGGATGAAAGAGCTATGTAATGTACTGTCTCAAGTTATATTTTTTGTCATCCATTCAGTGAGTTCTAACAGTCCGAAATCCCTCTGACAGAAACTTCCCTGTTCCCCTACACTTGCTCCCAGTTTGCCAGAGATACTTTTTCAAGTAGCAGCTCTCTCCCCTAGAATAATTTTCTGTGATACCATAATTACAAAAATAAATACCTAGATAATGAAGGACTAAATTCAGATGTCTTTCACTCTGTAAAACCAAGAAGGCAACATTTTAGCTTTAACCATGCCCTGCACTTCCAGAACACAGGGCTCCCAGCAATCATAAATCTGTTCAAATTATTTTAAATACAGCTGTTTAACCTTTGAAGACCTCATACTAGAAATTGACAAACTACTTTCAGCAGCAAATTAACTGTATTTTTAGCTCTTTAGTGGCCTTTGTTTCAGAGGTTGGTAAATGCTTCCATGTTAAATGCAAGATTCACACTTATTTAGAGATATGTAAGAGAGTTTTCAAAGTAGCTGCTTTGAATGTTTTCTAAGTAATGTATTTATCCTAAGATTTTTCCAAAACCCTAAAAATTCTCAGCAGTGAAGTTTGGAAAACCTGGTGCTGCCTCTGTACTCTAGCTTTGGTTGAATATCCTGCTGCTAAGGTTTTTACCCAACTAGTTGCTTCTTGGGCCACGCTGTCCCCAGGGAGGTGCCTGATTCTCGGGGTTGGGGCTGCCCCCAGTTCCCTCCCCTGACCTGCTCCTGGTTGGGGTTGCAGGATAGGGACATTATCTTTGCATATTAGGTGCTGAAAATACACCCTAGTTGTCTTGGGCACATAAAAACAAAACTAATTTCATCTTAGCTGCTTGTAGAGTATTTCCCTCAATGCATTCCTTTCCTATATGCAGTCATCATTGCTTCCAAGTGGGTCAAAATGATGCAAATCAGTACCATGATACAACTTAGAGCATTAAGTTAAGATACAGGCAATCAGATTTACTAAATGTGTTGAGATAACTGCTGAACATGTCATGGATAAAGTATCCATGAGCATCAACAGTTTAATGGGACTTGGCCATTTCACCTCTGTTAAAGTACAGTCATTTCACTTGGTTAAATGGACACTGCAAATCAGCTGTTTTGGAGATGACACTACTCTAATAATCTGTGAATTTTCACTGGATTCTGTTGCTCGAAAACCCCAGAGTAAAATCTCATTAAAGGGCATAATCTTCAGGCGTAGATTTGCTGAGTAGTGGGGGCAAACTCACTCTCTCACTAACCCATCAATACATGACCCGCAATGGACTGTCAGTGGAAAAGCAAGGAGGAAGAGAAGACATTAATATTTGGGTTGGCAAATGTCATTTTACATAATATGGGCTTTTGGCAGACCTAGGATTTTGCATCAAAAGTGCTTTGGATTTTGATGACCTGTGAAGCTGGAACAAGGTAGAGAATACTAGGCTGTTGGCAGCTCAAGGTCTCTTCCATCCCACCGCTCTCACAACAGGTCACTTGTAAGAACTAGTCTATTTGTTTCAGTTGTTGGTTTGTGTTTTATCACCCCAGTTGCAGACATTTCACTTGCATTATTTCCCTCCTCCTCTGTCCCTGACACACTGATGACCTGCAGAGCTGGAACAAGGTAGAGAATACCAGGCTGTTGGCAGCTCAAGGTCTCTTTTCCATCCCACCGCTCTCACAACAGGTCACTTGTAAGAACTAGTCTATTTGTTTCAGTTGTTGGTTTGTGTTTTATCACCCCAGTTGCAGACATTTCACTTGCATTATTTCCCTCCTCCTCTGTCCCTGACACACTACAAAACAATGACAAGAGAGAGGGAAGAACAAAATAGTGGATAATAAAAATGCAAAGCAGCTACAGCAGTGCAATGGGAGCACCAAAGTTCAGAGGTACAGAAGAGTAATGCAACACTCTGAAAGAAGAGAATACATTAATTATATGGGCATTTTTATTTATCCAGTCTCATGTTCTCATATAGTTTTTATTGATCACAGAACAGTTTAGCATACCTGCATGAATGTTTTTCTGTATTCCACCGGGTATTACTAAAAACCCAACAACATTTTACATTCATTGGGGTCAACAGAATTTATTTGTTACATGTAGTGCCATTGAAATACCCAATTTTTAGCAGTACTAATCATGATTAATGTTTACACTGATTAATGCATGGAAGGGTTTAATAGCTGTAAACAGCAGATCACAAAATATCGATGGATTAGTTTAAACCTCATCTTAAGTTCAATAAACCAAGGATGCCAGAAACATCAAGAGAGTTTTAATGTCTCTTCAAAAATATTGATCACTGTGATTTTTCACAAAGCCTTCAGTGAGACCAAAATCTCTATACAGTCACTTAAAGTTTAGAAGAAAATGCCACACAGAAGTAATCTTTCATTTCATAGGAATTCCATAGGATTTCTTTTTGAGGCTCAGGGTGACAGTATTGTTCTGGGTTCACTGTCCTCCAAATAAAACCCACAGCCAGTGTCTTTTTTCCACAAAAAAAAAGTGGTCTCAATATTGGAATCTCAATCATGTGTGTGGAACTTCACCATATTATGCTACCAGTCACAGTTGCATCCTTTAGCTTAATTGCAAGTTGAGGCTTATATGACAAGCTACTAGACTGCTATTGGCATGGACTTGTTTCCCTATTCTTGCAGACCCACTTGGGAGTAAAGAGCTAGGTCAAGAGCTTTCTACATTCTCTAGACAATGTTTGGCCATGGCTCTAGTCAAGCCTCCTTCCTCATTCCACATTAACTGCCAGTGCTGGTCTTTTCCTTCACATGTCCTGTCTTAAAATATTTTGCCTACTTCTGGGGTTCCCTGTCTAAAGAAGCAGACAGGTGGCTCTTCATTACACTATAGAAAATATCATAGTAGACAATATGGAAAATATCACTCTCGCCTGTCTTAAATTATTTTGCCTACTTCTGAGGTTCCCTTGTTCTTTTTCCCTGTCTAAAGAAGCAGACACTATAGAAACACTATAGAAAATCTCATAGTAGACAATATGGAAAATATCACTCTCTTTCCTCAATTATGAAGCAGTTAATCTTGGCTTCTTGCTTAGTAGAGATGTGCTCCTATGTATACTCTTGGTCCTAACTTCTGGCACACAGCCTTGTCTCAAAACGTTGGGAACTACATTTGTTAGTTAAGACACTCATCACCTAAGAAAAGCATCCTTATTTCTAAGCACTTCCCTAGTATTAGTGCTTCTAGATATAACCTTCTTGTCTCCAGTCTTGATTGCATTCTTCCATTGCTCTTACTGAGAACAACTGAACTTGAAATATTGTTCTCACCTACATCATTAAGTCAGTTTCATACTTAACTACTGAATGTGAGTTCCACTGACATTAAAAAGTTATGTAGTTTATCATCTGTCTCTGCTTTGGCCCTCTTGGTAAACTCTGAACCTTGTGCCTCTGCTGATGTAACAGGCAGCTTTTTATCAACTAGTAAACATTGTTGGTCTATTTTAACTTTGTGGAGAAACACTGGATTTCTTTTTATCCGTAACAGGCAGCTTTTTATCAACTAGTAAACGTTGTTGGTCTATTTTACCTTTGTGGAGAAACACTGGATTTCTTTTTATCTTTCTCACTTATGTCCGGTATTTTCTGCTTGACTTCACTGCTTTATTGTAGCTCTCCTTCAAAATAGTGACAGGACATACACTGAGGTTAGGAGCCAAAATGGTCTTCAGCTTTCTTCAGAGAAAAACATGCCTAAAGCAATTCCTTCAAAATAGAGACAGGACATACATTGAAGTTAGGAGCCAAAATTGTCTTCCGCTTTCTTCAGAGAAAAACATGCCTAAAGCAACATCAATTTTGAGCACTTTTATATAGGTAATATTACTTAACAAAAGCTGTTACCAAATGAATGTGATCACCTCTACATTTACAAACAGGTCATTTGGATTTACTATTGTCTTGCTCTCCCTCTTGTCTCTTTTCTCAGTAAATATAGAGATACTCTTCAGTGCTACTGCCAACATCTCCAAGAACTCGAGACAACGTTAACAGTTCTTGGCACAGGCACCATTAGAACCAAGCAAGCTGTCTCTTCCCCTGTCTGCATGTGTCCCCTCAAGTGTGAGGTCTGACAACTTCAGGGTGCCAATTCTACAATTTTCCTATCACCTTGTATACCAAACACACTGGCAGCATGAGTACAATTCTTACCCTTAGTAGTCTGTGAACAGAAGATTGCTTTTTCAAAACATCATTCAGAGATCAAAGCAAATTTTTAGTCAAGGGAAAGGATAATTTAGAAAGATTTGCCATTCCCCAAACACTGTAAGAACTATACGGGTGCTCAGTCTGGCAAAACTTTGCCATCAAAAAACCCCAGGAACAAACTCTTCCACAATCTTCTGCAGCCTTCCAGGCAGACGCTTGTTCTGTGCAAACAGCTCTCCAGATCTCCATAGAAAAATGTCCTTGTCAATTTGGATTGTTTTCTGGTTCATTTCCTAGAGATTTTGACCTTACTAGTCAAAAATGATTTGGTGAGTTTTTCGACGAATAGGTCCTAACCTTCTACGTACAGTTGCTGTGCTCTGTATCAAATTGCAAGGGCTCTGCTAAACGATTGTCTTGTCTTTTGCTTGTGTTCTCAGAGTGTCAACTGCTACCAGACTAAAGTAATATGATCTGACTGTGACTATGCTAATAACCAACTCCAGTCCTCAAGTGTTATCAGCCCTATTGAAGCACTGTTAAAAACAAAGATGCTTAGATACTCACAAGAATGAAGGTTCACCTTGCACATCATATATATAAGTAACTACAGAGTTGATGTATCCCTCACAAACAGGATGGAATGAAGAAGTCAGAAAATATATATTCAAAATTATATCACAGAAAGGCAACAATCTGACCATAACTGGACAGAGTAACTCTACTCCTTCCTAAGCCAAATCAATGAACACAGAATCAATTATCACTGTTAAAAAAATGAAACGTTATTAAAGACGAGAAATTAAGCTAAGAAAGAGAGGTCAGCAGTATACATAAGTCTATGCTGCATAAAGAGATAGAAGTAGGTAATTCCAAAGTGAAGAAAAGGAGCTGCTACCATAATTAATTTTTGGATGAGGCAGGAGAAGAGTGACCTCCGTGGCTGCAGGTTAGATCAGTGGAGGGGCCTGAGGTCGAGCAGAAGGACTGTCCTGATGGAGCCAGCTCACTAAGGAGGAAAACAGTTTTAGAAAACAAGTGGGCAGAGCAGACAAGACAGAGAAGGATCTTAAATTGGGAGAAACCAATATAGTTGTTAGTGCTTCTCTGCGTCTCTCTTTCCTCCTAAAAATAAATTACAAAAATCTCTACAGAAGGGGAAAGGGCATAGCAGGCTGCGAGCAGAGGACATGCAGTGTCCCGTGCTGCATCCAGCATCACTGTGTTCAGTAAGACATTTGTCTTCAGCAGGTGACAGGATAATGTTGCCTGTCAACAGCGTGCTTTGAAATGTTGGGGTTTTTTCTCTCCGTGAGGCATTTTACGTGTAGGGTTTTTTTATTTAAGTCTGACAAATACCACCTTAGATCTTGTTTCCAAAGTTATTTATTCTGATGACTTCAGATACTGATCTTCATAGCTTGCCTAATGGTGGGAAAACAGAGGCTGTTGCCTCAGCTCCGTACCAAGGGTAAGGTGCATCAAATTGGCCTAAATCTTTACACATAGCAGTTTATTTCTTCTGAAACAGATCAGACGTGTTCTGTGGTGATGTATTTCTTCTGTATGCAATGAAAGTCCCTTTGGGGAACATTCTTTTTTTTTAGAAAATCCCCTTCTACATGATTCTGTGCTTCCATGCATTTAAATCCCATAAAATTAATGTACTTGACTTCCTTTGAATAGATACTTCCCACACTATTCAGAAGATGGGAGTCCTGCTTTTTGTCGAGTTACAAATCCCTCCACAGGACAACAGGTGGACGGTTACGAGTCAGGACAGACAGTGTAGGTCAGCAGCTCGTGCAATCAGTGTTGCTCTACAGTAACTAAGTACAAGCCTTTTTACCTTACTCTGCATGCGAAGTAGTTTATTCTTTCACTGAGGGGCAAGAAACGTCAAGTCAACCCATACACCCCACCATCTGCATCAGCATCACATCCTCTAACTACATTTTGTCTGGAAAAGTGTTACTTTTTATCAACTTTTATTTTGCTCCCTTACAATTTCACTGAATGTCACCATAGTCTTGTTTTAAGCCTGGGAACAAAGCTATCTCAACAAAGCTTTTCAACTACCTTGCCTGTACCATTTCCTACTTTAAATATTATCATCACGTTCTCTTTTAAATGTCTGCTTTGCAAAATGAACAGTCCCAATCATTTCAATCTATTCGTGCATGGGTTTTCTGTACTCCTAATCATTCCTGTTGCCTTCCTCTCAATACCCACAACCTCTGTTTTGTACTGTGTTCTGATGGCAGATGGTGCAATCACTTCTGCAACCTGTTTTCTTTTAATGTAACAGGTATGTATTATTTTTTGGTATTTTTCTCAGTGCTGTTCTCAGGCAATCTAATGCTGGGTTTTGCTTCTCAATGAAATTGTGCACCAAAGAAAGGCTTTCACTTGAGCTGTCCCTAGTGGTAAACAAATGTCCCTCCTGAATAAGAATCCCAAATAATTCCGAGTTTCCCTTCACACATGCATTATCTAGTGACACTGAGCTTCGCCTGACATTGTGCTATTTATTTACCTCACTAGGCTAAGTCACTTCGATGTTCCTAGGGATCTTTTCAGGATTTGACCGGCCTGAGTAGCCATCACTGCGTGTGGCTTATAGCCTGTAATTTGAGGAACTCTTTAAGCCAGAATAAGCTTTTACCAGTCCCCAGATTGCTCGCTCTCTGCTTTATAGAGTCACACATGTTTGTGTGGGGAACTGACCAGGCTGAAAGCTAACACAGGGCCCGAGCACATTTCCCGTCTGACCAGCGTGTGGCTGTGTCCACAAAAGTCCAGCAGCAGTGCGGACGTGGGGACGTGCTGTGGAGAGTGGAGGAGATTGGTGACCCTTTCTTTCACCAGCAGTGCAATCTTAAACTGCTAAGCACTCTTTGACCTGCAGCCTTTTTAAAGAATGATGAATGATGGGTTTTTTAGAAGAAGCTTTGTGCAGAAGTATCTGTTATTGACGAATAGACTGATTATACCTGAGCTGAACATCTCAGCTGAAGCTCCCGCTGAAGTGAGGTTTGCTGTGTGTGCCTCTCCATGCATCAAAATTCTCCTTCCTGGAATCCTGTCATAAGGGAGATTTCAAGAACTTTCATCCAAATGTAGGTATTAGATACAGCTGAAAAGCAGAGCTGGGGCGCTGCATTAAAAATCAAATTGAGTTGGTTTGGTATATATCAAACAACAGATACACAGCAGAGACTATTAGAAACTCCCAACAATAGGAATATGAAGAATCATTAGCCTTGAAAACCTAGAGGATGAGATCACAAAGACACAATCTGATAAATCACAGAGGTCGGTTTTGAAAAAGCTGATGCGGTATAGCAGCAATTTGTTTATACTGTGAGGGGTCAATTGGATCAGTGTCAGATCTTCTGTGGGATAAAAGATTTTGCTTTTAATGCATGCTTTTTCCTGAACCACTTCTATGCAGCCTTTATATCAAACACCTCTGGTCAACTTCAAGATTACAAATAGAATATCTAAAATAGATGAAACTGCTAAAACAGTTATTGCAGGATTATTTCAAGATGCAGATTTGGCATTGAAAGATCTCTAGAGTAAAGTCGCATTACGTGATTTAAGTTCAGTTCTGCCCCAATAATTTTTAAATGTTTCTAGTATATTCTTATAACCTCAGCTTTAATCACATCTCCTTTTGGGACAAGATTCCCTAATCCATATTTTTCTGAGAGATTTCAGAGCTAACATGATGATCTTACTGCCTTTTCTAAAACCTTTATGAAAATTGTCTAATTATAGCAATAGTAATAAGGTTGGGAAGCATGATACAGATAGAGAACCTTATGCTTTTAATGACTGTAACACTCCAACTGCTATGAATTGATTTGATACCAAAAACCACTACACTTACAAAAGCCTTCCCTGTAATGACACCCAGAATATTTGTAGCATAAAAAGCAGATTTATTAATGTAATAATGAAAATAAGAAAATGCAATTAAGACAAAGAAGATTTGCTACTAGTCTACTTACACACCAATCAAAAGATACCTTCGTCTACCCTTTTTTTTGGTGTTTTAACAGAGGTGGAAGTGGTATTTTATGATTTGTGCCATTGAAATGTAACACACAGGCACATAAAAAACATTTTGCTAGATTGTTATTGTAGTCCATTTTTTAAAAATGAAAAATTTGGCATGATCTCAACCTTATTTTTCTTTTTAGGTCACCTTTTGGTAGGAAATGAAGCTTCGATAGTGAAGAGTTACCTTGTACGTAGGTTCCTTTCCTTTTCTTTTTATGGTGGCTTCTGCTGCTGTAAACCAAAAGGATGATAATTAACGTCTCCTATTATTTATGCCTGCTGCCATCTACAACAATGAGCTATTATTATTCTGTCTGCTAATACTTGGAAAGGATATCACTTGGACAACTAATCCAAAATACAGCAAGTAAAGACCATTGTCACAAATGCCTGAAATGAAGACATCGTTAGAGATGTTAGAAATCAAAGTATTTCATTGTATTGGATCATCCAGTCCATCTCCAAAGACTATGCTTCGCTGCACTCTCTCTAATGTCTCACAGAAGTGCTAGAATCCCATAAGTATGAAATACGTTATACTCTTTGAAATATGCCATGTTCACTTGAAGAAACATAATTCCGGTGCTAGGTAGACCTGATCTTGAAAGGTGGTCCCGTCTAGTGTGGCTTTACAGCTGGACAGATATTGGCCTGGAGTTAGTCTGAGGTAGTTGTTAGATTAGACAGGCTTCCTGTGGAGAACTCAACTGCAAAACAGCCCAGAATAAAAAGCCAGGCTCATTTCTATACCAGTGGGCTGCCTAAAGAGAGGAAAGAAGATGCTGGGGTGCCTTGCCCTTGCCTTTCCCTTTCCCTTTCCCTTTCCCTTTCCCTTTCCCTTTCCCTTTCCCTTTCCCTTTCCCTTTCCCTTTCCCTTTCCCTTTCCCTTTCCCTTTCCCTTTCCCTTTTTTCTTTGTTTTCTCTTTCCCTTTCCCTTTCCCTTTCCCTTTCCCTTTCCCTTTCCCTTTCCCTTTCCCTTTCCCTTTCCCTTTCCCTTTCCCTTTCCCTTTCCCTTTCCCTTTCCCTTTCCCTTTCCCTTTCCCTTTCCCTTTCCCTTTCCCTTTCCCTTTCCCTTTCCCTTTCCCTTTCCCTTTCCCTTTCCCTTTCCCTTTCCCTCTCCCTTTCCCTTTCCCTTTCCCTTTCCCTTTCCCTTTCCCTTTTTTCTTTGTTTTCTCTTTGTTTTCCCTCTGTTTTCTTTGTAAAAACTCTGTGAAGCTGCAGTTGCGAGTCTCTATATGGTTTCTTCATGGGGACATGTTTGTCAGACAAACGTAGTATGTTCATTTTTACTCTCCTGTGCTTTGTGGGAGAAATCCAGAAGACATGGCCACTGAAGAGCTTCCAATATCTGGATTTCAGTCTTTTTTTTTTTTTTTATACACTGCCTCTGGCAGCAGGAAGGCAGAGAAGCTGCCATCTTCAGTGATTTAGAGGAAGGTGTCTCCTAGCCACCTGAAGTGCTTTGTAGATCATCCTGCTGACTGATGTGATACTGCACTCCTCCTTGTGGCTGACCACGAATGACATGGGATACCATACACTTTTTTTTTGTCTTTCCAGCTCTTCTTTGCTGTGAGTATATGTTTCAGAGGCTGTGCTGCTCCACACAAATGACATGGAAGTCACCCCTCCTGGCAGTCCTCCTGTGCTAGGTCTCTTCCATCCCTCACAAGGAAGGATCCCTTCCATCCCTCACAACATCTTCTTTTACTATTTCTCATTGCCTTCATCCCTCCAAGAAAATCTGTCTGTTACTGAAAATCTGTTGCAATCAATACCTAGTGTTAATTAAGTCCTGGCCACTAGGAGAAAGTGTCACCAAAGGCTCTTGCTGATTATAAACCATAAGCACAAAACAATATTTGAGTATTTCAAATAGAATTTCATTCTTGACTACAAATCCTTTCAGTCTGGTGGTCTGTAGAGTCCTAAACTTTTGCCTTGCTTCCTGTAAATAAACGTGACTGAAAAATAATTGAATTCCTTCATAACACGTAAGGGAGGAAAAAAAATTTCATATGGGAACTCATGAATGACAGCAGCTGAAAGTTAAATCTATTTGATTGTTCCATCAGCCTTCCAAGCCAACTCCATAACTCGATTGAAACGTGTGAGGGATCTACAACACTGGGGACCAAAAAATGGTGTTGCTCACAGTGCATGTGTAAAAAATAAAGGAAGTAAGTGCTTTCTTGCAGTCAGTAAGGTATTAATTAAAGAAAAAAAAGTATTTAAGAACATACTTCACTGCCAGGATCATGTCCAATTCACCTATCTTTTGATATTTGACTTGTACATCAATTGTATATGCCTGTTGAATCACCATTCCCAAAGTAAAGGCCAAGGTTCTTTAAGAAGTGAAGGGATAGAAGTCTTCAGACACAACCATCTCATTTTTTACATGGGTACCTTGGTGAATCATTCCTTGTAAGATCAGTGCTTAAATGTTATAATGTAGCACCTACAGTAAGCAGACTGTGTTGCAGGCAAATTTTCTAAGCACATTGCTGACTTCCTCTCCCCCCTAGTGCAATTCCTTAAACTATGAATGTTGTTCAGAATGTTATTCTGAAATAATGAGATAGGATGCTGTTTATTGTATCTTTTATGTAGTTGTTCCTACTTGAGGTCTGTATTTGTTTAATGGAGAAGCTCAAAATGTAATACACTACTCCTACTGATCAAAGTCACAAAAGAGCTGTTTTCTTTCTTGGCTTATTCAACACATGCAAATATCTGTTGCTCTTCCCTTACCTCTCTGTCTCACCATTGTTTCCTTGTTTAAGACATGTTTACTGTCACTATACATTTTTCATAAAGCATTCACAGCTGCTTCCCTAAGAGACTATTGATTCTGTCTCTCTGCCTGTCAGTCAGTCCATTTCAGCCTGCTCTAGACTCAGTATCTTTTGAAGGCATAGCTCAGATTCGGCTGAATTTGTCAGGGGGATTGAAAAGTTCAGACATTAAGCCTTCATGAGGAACTAAAAGTTTTGCTAGGTAGGCAACCAAACCAGCCGGCCGCTGTTGCAGAGGCTCCAGCATGACTTGGATCTGTTGGCCTTGCCCGTTGGCCAGGCAGCACATGTGCTCTGGCCTGCTGGTCAGAAACCACACAGCTTGGAACAAGCCCAAGCACATGACATGAATCATGTCATGTTCCACCGTCACCTTTTGCTAGTCTAAGTGATCCAAAGCCTTTTAGTTTCCTCTTGCAAAACAAGCTCTCCATTCCCTGGATTATCTGAGTATCATTTGCAAGTGCTGGAATTTCAACTCCTTGCTCTTAACCATGGGTGGGCAGAACTGCACATGGGAGTCCAGCTGGGGTCACATTAGGACTAGGTGGTATTAATTTTTGCTTGACTCCTAAAAGACTATCTTGGCTGGCTTAAGACTCATGCTCAAGAGCAGCAAGAGAGTGCTTACATTTGCGCAGCAAGCACGTTTGAAGAATCGCTGAGGGCAAGAGGCCCTTTTTTCATCCACAACTAGCCTCTTTTTTCACTACTGAGTTGTGCTAGAGCAAACTACCTTCTGCTTCTGTATGTTTCATTAAAATGCCTCCATTATATTTCTGCTTCTGTACATCTCCTTAAAATACCTTAAGCTGCACGATGACTTCTTATCTCTGGCTAGTGACAACAGCTTCAGTGAGTGTCTCTAGAACAATGAAGATCTGTTTTGATCTAGGACAGTCAGGAGTTACTAACTTAAGCTTTTCCTCCGTATATTTTCTTGACGTTTTAAGCAGTAAGATCAATGTTATGAAAATGAAATTCTCTGAAATGCTGGAAAGCATTTCAAGGTTGTGTTCAGAATTTATCTTTTAAGGGATATTAATAATTTCTTGACTTCTTCCTCATTTACTTTATAAGAATAAATCTCACAGTAGCAAATTTTGCTGCTTGATGATCCAGTCTCTGTACCCTGCAGTAATAATGATATTTTTTGAACAAGCTGTTACAGATATTAGTCTTACAATGTCTCTATGTCTGATAAGAAAGGGAGAAATAAATACAGGCAAGCAGCTGAAAGACAGAAAAAGAGAAGCTTTTTTGCATGGTGACTGTAGACATGGCCAGGCATTTAATGTTGGCCATTAGAATTTAGCACTTACGTGTAGGCTTGCACTGTCATTTCTGTTTTCTAAAGGGTTTTCTGGCCAAGCAAGTGGATACTCTGGGAATTGTTCTTTGAAGCTGCGTCATGAGAGAGAAACTGTCTTGTGGCCTGTTTGAACTTTGGCTTTTTCCAGTACACCGGTGGATTTTTTAGCTGAAATACTGAACATGTGTTTGAAGTTTGCTCATCTTTGCTTTAGCTGATTAAGAGGAAGAAAGAGTGAAATGAAAACAGATTTTTTCCTAACAAGGAAGCATTCATTTTCCTACCTAGCAGAAAAGTATTGAGTTATGCTATTTCGTATGAAAGCCAGTTCTCAGTAATGAAAATGTTTTCCCTTTTATGTGATAAGATGGGTGGACTACCCATAAAAAAGAGGAATAGGAAATGTATTGCTATAAAGAGCTACACCGGGTGCTTTTTGTTAGAGTTGTTTTGTAAAACTGACTTGCTGGAAGTAATCCACAAATAGGCTTAAAACTAAGCCTCGGAATTTTATTCTGAATATCTCATCAACAACAATAAGGGAAACATTATGCATATTGACAGAGATGACACTTTGTGTCAAGCATTCCATGCAGTTTCAGAGCTGTCGCATTTTTAAGAGTGTTTATAAAACATCTTTGCACCTCTTGGGCCCACTGCAGTTGTGATTGTTTTACTCTCTTATTTAAAGGCTTCCCATGATTTCTATTCATTAATGTGAAAAAGGCAATCAACCACATACATTTAGATAACGAGAGCTATGAGGAGCATCTGTTTTCCAGACATCTCTGTGTTGTACGTGACCTCTGGTCTGATTTGGCTGAAATCTGATAGTGTTGTATAAGTTGGCATGCCATCATTAGAACATTCCTCCGAGGGGCACCAGAACAGGCCCCAAGCCTGGGGGCAGCATCTTTGGGTGATCTTCCTGCTTTTAAGAAACCTCCGTGCAGAATCACGTCCAGCCCACGTGGAGCTATGCCCTGAGGACGGGCACGCAGCCTTTGGTGGGCTAGCACGATCTGGCCTGCATGCTGAGCCTTGCGGTAGCCACGTAGCAGCGTTAGTGCAACGGTCGGCACATCTCGTGGCAAGGTTTAGTCGTTGTGATTCAGTCAACCACAGCTAATGGCCATCTCAGCAGACGGGCTTGCACGATGGTTTGCAAAAAGCCCGCAGACACATCCCTCCTTCTAGCTGCACCAGGGCTATGCACACAGGGAAAAAGGAGGGTATGTGTACGTCAGATTTGATGCATTAAGAGAGGATCAATAGATGTACTGTTAGATGCTGAGCCTTCGACATCTTCAATAAATGTGGTCTGAAGTTTTGACTCTGAGTAGGTCTAATGTGGTGCTCTGGACCAGATGTCTCTGGCACATATGCTGTTAGAAAATTGCCTGACGTTTTGGGCATTGTGGTTTGGAGCCTTGAATGGGGATGGAGCACATTTGGGGAGCACCTGGTGTGGGATCTGAAATGTAGTTTCTCTGAAAGAAATCTAGGTCGTATATACAAACCCCATTCCTTTTACGCAACAACGTGCAGTAAGCGTGAACAACTGGGAAATTTGATTCAAAACTGCTTTAAGTGTCCAAGTCAAATGTCAACGTAGACACAGACTAATTGATTTTCAAATTACATTTGGTCACATGTTTAGCATTTTCTTCAGATCAACAAGATGTGTACAATTCACGTAGCTTAAAACTAGTGTCATTCCTCATGCCTTCTCTTGAAAGAGCACATAAAAGTAGCTTGAAATTGAAGAATGGGCTACAATGAGGTGGAAAAATCAAAATGTTTTCAGTGGCTTCCTCTGGAAAGAAGCATGAGTTTTATCCATATGAATTTTACTTATGTTATGATACTGCATGGATAATGGATTTAAACACCAGAGAAACAAGTTAAGCTATCAGAAGAAGACAGTGGCTACCACCTCATTGTGATTGACAGAAATGCCTTCTTAAGACCACTGCTGCTTTCATTTGAGGTTTGAGCAGAATGATGAGATGATGTACACAAACCTGCAGTACTGCAGTACTCAGCATTGGACCTTCTCTGTGAGTTAAGGTCTCAGGGCTCTCCCAGTCCTTCACCTTTCATAGCTATGTAAATCTTTTAAAAAATCTATTTATTTGCATACACATTGCATGAAAATTGAGCAACAGAGTAATATTTTAAAGCAGTTTACCAGTGCTTACTATTCAGTGAAGTTCAGAGGTAGTAGTGGTAAACATTTCTCATAAGTCTCAACAGAAAAGGGGCATCTTAAATCTTACCTCCAGTGAAGACACACAAAAAAGAGAAAAACTCTATGCAACATTACAATAAAATAAATTCAAAATTTTTCCTTCATATTTTATTAATTAGAAGTACCTTTATGATCTGATATAGGGTAAATCTAGGTTTACATCATTACACATGAGGATAAAAGTCTGAGCGTCTTTAACCCATTCTGTATACAGATCTAGTGCCAAAATTCTTATATTGAAGTCACTGCTCCAGATGATCGCAAACTAATGTGTTACCAGCCAAACAAATATAAAAGGGAAAGAATAATAAAAAAAGCATCATAAATAATCTTCTGTAGCAATATTGAAACTGCTTTGAAGCAACAGCCATTCCTTTCTCAGAAAAGCTGCAGGCTGCAAAGGTCTCCTAGATTACCATAGTAACTAAAAGAATAATTTAAATCTGCCTTTTAAAGAGTTGTAAATAATGCAAGTGTAGTATCAGTCACTGCTCATTGCCTTTTCACGTGCTCCAGAAGACAATTTGAAGAAGGTTGTGGTATCACAGTTCCTCTTGTAAGGAATTCTAGTATAATGAAATTACGTCCCAATCTATCCCTTTCTCTGTTGTTTCTTTCTGGATCTATCTGATGAGAAATAAGAACTTGTACAATGGGCTTCATTTATGTGGCTCTTTGGGAAGCTGAAACGTTTGTAGGCATCCACTTCTCTGTTTGTCCAAAATCCATCACTATAAAGGATCGAGAATAATAATCTCTATGCATGTGTGTGCATGGAGTGTTAAAGGATCTGCTGGAAGCATCACAGTGCTGGCACACAGCTGCAAAATGCACGTAAGTGTCTTCAGCATTACCTGCAAGAATGGAAACACACAGCTACATGGATACTGTTCCAATACTATTAAAAATATATCACCGAAAATATTTTGGATGAGGATTTAAATACAAGCACGAAATGTTATTGATGATTCTGTACAGATTGCTGTAAGTGAAACAGGACATAAAATTCCAATCTTGATTTTTTGGAATAAAAAGTACAGCAAGCCAAGAACTTCCTGAAAAAAACACGTAGACTTTTTTGTGATCTATAAAGTAGATTTTAAAAATAATTTTTAATATATCCAAGATATATGAATGAATAGGAAATAAATGGCTGAGGATTATATGGAAACATGGAATTGTGAGCCAATTCCCAGATGCTATTTTAATTCCATATGGTGTGCAATGATTTTATAACATACAGTAAAGCAGTGGCATGTGATTTGGAAGAGCAAATGAGTGTGTGCTTTTAAGTATTATGCCTCTAGTCCCTTTCATGGGTAGGTGTGGTATTTCACAGCATTCCTCCCCTTCGACTGCAATCGGTTCTGTATCTTCTGGTCCAATCTCTCATTGTTGTGGTAGTTGTGGCAGGGCTGAGAAAAGAACCTTCTGCAAGCAAATTCAAAATTACTTCCCTTAGCAAACAACCTACACACATTTTCATCTCCTCTAATTACTGCAGTGGCCCTCTTCAGATACAGAAAAGGAACAGATCGAGGTTTTGGGATCTGCACAAAACAGGTTTCTTTCCAGAGCTTCTGTCACTCACAACCATCTTCCACCTGGACAAGCCATGCTTTCTCAAAAGCATAATTTTCTCCGTGCTCTTTGGCTCTGTATAAGTGTATTGCTTGTTAGCTTTGTTGCAGGGCCTAGAAATAAAGTCTTCCTTTTGCTTAGACTGCTCTTGGGCCCAGGCAGCCTGATGCAATGAGAATATATACCTGTGGTGTGTGTGCCAAGGCTATTTTGGCCATGATCCAGGCAGCCTGTATGTCTTGTTCTAAGGAGAGATGTGCAGTTGCTGCCTTTTCTCCCTGACGTATGAGGCATCACCTCAGGAAACCTACACATAGGTTGTATTTTCAAGATGGTGATATCTACCACTGATCTTTACTGTATTTATTGCAGTTGCAATGAGAGCAAATAGGAAAATCCCCTAGTATAGAGAGATACATCCCTGATTAAAAGGCAGAGGGGGGGAAAAAAAGGAAGATGTTTTGACAAACAATCTCTTAATATATATTCACTACATGGAATTAAGTTCATTGCAGATTACTAAGGCATGAGCATTTGCTCTTTAAAGGTACAGGGACTTTGTCTGTATTCCAGAATTGTTATGAAGTATACAAACCCTATGACGGGTCAGGCAGGGAAAGAGTAAAAGAAATAAGGTGGTTTAGCACTGGTATGACTCATTAAAATAGACAGGACCCATATAGTTGGGCGTAGCACTGAGTCTTAGAAGAAAATGTAGTTAGTTCTAATCAATAACACATGTAAGAGGACATTAATGTAATTTCTGACTTGATAGCATTCTCTTAAACAAATATAATCCTCAGCCTATTAAACTCTACTCTAACATCTTATCAAATTCACAGCACTTAACGTTACACAGTGAAGAGGCAAAGTGCTGTGAAGTACTGATCATGCAGCAAAAAGATCTTACTGAGTATTTTAAAAGACTGTAGTAGTTTTACTTGGGGGTAGAAGAGACTGCGTCAGTCTCCTAGCTCTTGTTTTTCAATTAGAAATTGAAGTCCCAAACTGAGAATTCCATTGAGTTAATTATTCTGTGTTATCCTCTGTTTTTTCAAATTTATTAGAAAGATTGGAAACAGAAATAGTTCTGCAACAACTCCTCAATTTGTACACTCAATTTGTACTCCTCAATTTTTACACAGTGCACTTTTTTAGTATCCAATCATTTCATTTTTGCCTGACTCATTCTTCTATGGTGCCACTCTTACTTCGTATTATAGTTCCACTGAATTGAATTTGCTTCGCAGAGAACTCAAGTGCCCCAGTAATGGTACATTTAAAGGTAGATAATGGTAGGTTAAACAACAGAATAAGAAGGGCTAAACCCTGCTGACCTTTGATATTACCTAGGAATTCATATGGTTGCAATTTTTAGCTGCAGCTGTTTAATCCAGTTTAAAAACCATCAAAAAGAAGCAGAATTGTTTCTATACAGTTTCAACGACACTCACATCCCTTAAAATGTGTTGTTATAAAATGCCAGTACTTTTAAAGATGGATGTTTTGTCCATAAGATTAGGAAAAAATTAATGTATATTTTATATTTATATTCTATGTAGCATAACTTCTTCTAGCATCACAAATCATAACTGAACTTTCACTGGTGAAGTACTATGATTCCATAATGCCTCCAGGTGAAACTGGCTTCACAGCTTCGAGGTTTTGAGAGTTTTTTTTCCCCAAATAAAACTCTATTTAAAGTTTTTAAAATAAAGAAGGCTCTCACCTGGGTAGACAGAGGACTTCCACTGTTAAGTTATTTTGAGTTATCTTGGTTAACAAAAAAAAAAGGCCACTGTAGGAGAGAAAAGCTAAAGATAAAATAATGGAGATTATACCCAAAATATAATCTGCTTCAGATATGTGCCACTTCAGATTTGTCAAACACGATATAGACAGCTATTTAAGTGTAAAAGCATACATTCAACATGCCTAAGACACCATTTGTACTCTCCATTGGTAAGTTTGGTCCAGACTAGCCAAATTGCAAACAGGATGCTGCCAACTCAGTTTATTTCTATGTATAACATCAGCACAAGATCTAAAATCAAGTACAAGGCTTCCCTGCTCAGTGCCACATACCCTATTAGTTGCCTTATAGATGCATTGCTTCTTCACAGCGCAGTCCTGGATTTATCCACAGGGAAGTGTTTTATATGAATCACACATTAGCAGTGAATTATGTTGATGTGAAAGCATGTATCACTTTCCCCATCCTCAACTTCACTTTGTATCGCTCTCTCTATTGATTTGGAAATAAAAACCCTTCTGGTTTTGCTCTAATCAGTTGCTCAGTTCCAGTTCCACATTCTGCCAGGATCACCCAAAGCGATGTCTCATCTGCAGCCCTTGGCTGTCTTCTCTGAGCCTTTGCTCCCTGACTGCTCCGAGTGGAAAATATACAAAAATGTACAGTAGAATTGTACAGTTCTACTGTACATTTCTATATTTTTTATGTAAACAGAGTTGGTTTTTTTTATTTAAATGGATTTTCTTTTATTTAAATGAATTATCTGCCTCTGATTTTCAGCGCTTATTTTTCATGTCAGAATTTACACAACTTACTCCATGGTGTTGCTTTTGCACCTCTGTGATTCCAGAATATCTCAGCTGCTTTTTTTCACACCATAACCGAGGCTCAGGTAGCTATGAGGGCACCTGTCCCTGTCAATGCATTGCATGTAGAGGGAAATGAATTATTTAAACATTATCCATTTGCAACAGCGCTGCATAGGTATAAAAATCTGACGTGACTTCTGTGAAGTTGTTCCAGTAGCTTTAGGGATCTGTTAAGTATTCATTGAGCATATCCCTATAAGTCACCTGGACATCTTAAAATTTTGCTATAGTTTCTAAGCTGGATATTTCAATGCTTTGTTCTGTATTTCAAAGGATAAATTATAAAAAATATTTGCATATTTTTCTGAAGTAATTTTAAAATCACAGTTCTTAAAACAGCTATCATTCCTAGACATATAGCAGGAGAAACACTGAAAGAGTATATTAAATTGCAGAATAAGCCTCTATTTCAGAAGAAAAAAACCAAACACACACCAAAACCCAAAAGTGTGTACTTAAATTCACCTCTATTCAGCAAATCATTTAAACATACCAAGGCTCCACTGGAACTTCAAGACTTACTTAAGTGGCCTGACAAATAACAATGAACTTAAACAAATGCTTAAAGTTAAGTGCTTTGTTGAAAAGGAATTCAGTGATGCAATTCCCACCTTGTAAATTATTAAATAGATGTAGGTGAAACTGTAAAGTATGAACAACCTTATTAATGAGTCTCAGAAAACTTCTCTGGTAGGGAACTAACAATAGTTAAAAATATGTGTACTATCTTTTTATGGGCTTATACAGTTTGGTTACAGTTAGGTACAAAAATTATGTTTTAAAAAAGCCTGTGTAGAAACCATGAAGGGCCATGAAGATGATCAGGGGGTTGGAGCACCTCCCCAGTGAGGACAGGCTGAGAGAGTTGGGGTTGTTCAGTCTGGAGAAGAGAAGGCTCTGGGGAGACCTTATAGAAGCCTCCCAGCACTTAAAGGGGGCCTACAGGAAAGCTGGGGAGGGACACTTTATCAGGGAGTGTAGTGATAGGATGAGGGGTAATGGTTTCAGACTGAAAGAGGGTAGATTTAGATTAGATGTAAGGAAGAAATTCTTTACTGTGAGGGTGGCATGACACTGGAACAAATTACCCAGAAAAATTGCAGAAGTCCCCTCAATGGCAGTGTTCAAGGCCAGGCTGGATGGGGCTCCGAGCAACATGGTCTAGTGGGAGGTCCCTGCACATGACAGGGGGATTGGAACCAGGTGATCTCTAAGGTCCCTTCCAACCCTATGATTCTATGAAAACAATACACGATGGAGTTTTGCATAAAAAAACCAAAATCTGCCTTAGCAGATGAGCATCTGCAGCATTAAATTCTGCCCTGATTTAGAAAATGTCATCACCACATGAATAACTGGTGCAACATCAGACCTCTTGATGATATCACTTTAGAGGGATATGGCCCGGATGTAGGCTCTACTTTAATGCAGGTCTGATTGGATTATTGCTGTGGTCTCTACTAGTCTAAAAAAGCTATAGGGTAAAAAAACCACGTGAAATACATTCTCCCATGTATGAGTTGCCAAAACATTTGGATCTTACCTAATAAACTGCTTTATGCTAAAGTTTATGAACTACATATAAAACATCAAGATGGAAAGTACATACTGGTCGTTAATACTACCTAGGGAATGTTTGTTGGATAGTTCATATGGAAAAAAAATAAGTGACAAACTTCAAGGAGAAGGGTTATTTTCTTTTTAAAGCTTCTTAATGCAGTATGCCTTGCTCTCAAATGAAATGACTCATTATCAGACCTTCTCTTGACACAGAAAAGTTAATTGTCACTCTAAAAATTGCTCTGTTGTTTATGTATTTCTGATTAGAATCTAATTACACTCCATTTGCGTAAACATGTAGTGGTAGCACCAATAAGCATCCATGAAAATCTAGAAGAGCTAATCACCCAAAGCTTAGACTAATTGTCAGCATAATGGACAGAGAACATGGCTTTGAAGTACGAAGTGTTAAGAGAAACTGCCAGTTGTTCAAAGATAGCCAGTTGGATATGTAGATATCCATGATTTCAGTAGCGCGCAAAGCTTCTACTGAGCAGAAAGGCACCCTGGTTAAAAAACGAAATGAGGAAATGAGAAAACAGAAAACCAATTTGTAAAGACTCAAGTGAGAAAAAAAGAAATTAATGACAAGGATTAAAAGTAACAATTAAAAAAGTTACTTGCTGGACTACTAGTGGGTGACTGGATTAACTGCAGTAAAAAGGCATTTTTAATAAGCACTAGGAGGAAAAGAAAAGAAGAATCCTATATCAGGTACATGTGAAGTACAGTAGGCAAACAGAGTTATCTGTTTGGTATTTGGGGCAAAGGGCTTATGTGTCCACATGAGAAAGACGCAAAAAGAATAAATATCACCTGCAAGAAAGCAAGCAGGCCAGGATCTATTCAAATTAAACTAACATACTTAGATGACCACCTGTCTTCAGCTGCTAATAAGGCATTTCCCTAGGTTTTGGGTAATTACAGAAGAGTATTGTCAAAGTTGCATCAGTTTTGAAAAGCTTGAAAGGACTTATTGAATAATTATTGATGTAATTCATAACCATAGCAAAGAGATTGCTAATTTGGGATCTTATTAACAAAAATTAGAGGTTAAAATATAATTAAGATCAGTCAACACGGCATCGCAGAAGGTAGATATGCTCGGTGGGTCTTTGTGCTTCTTTGCTTGCTTTCAAAAGTATGTAATTCTCAGTGCTAAAGACGACTGTGTCCACGTACCAGCCATTGATTCTTTCAAAGCTTTTTAGTCAATACTACAATAACGCTTTGATTTACAAGAACTTCCATTATATGAAATTAACATCACACACATTAAAATCTGACTCACTGGCTGATCTCCAGACGTCACTGCTAATGAAAAGACATAAACAAAGAAAATTATTGTGATAGGTCATTTTTTCCCAGAGATCAACTATTCTTTTTTTGCCTAATACTTTTACCAATGATCTAGACAACATAAAACATTACGATATAGTTAGCAGATGACAATAAATATTGGAGAGTGTGTACTGCTTTTGCCAGTGGCCCCGAATTATATCACTAAGAGTCACAATCCAAAAAGCAAATTAAAAGGGCCAAATACAATATATTACACTTGGGATCTGATGACATTAGCAGTATCTATAGGGTAGGAGACTTGGTCAGAGTTTCACAAGGTGAGGCTTGAGAAAGGCAGTGTGTGTGGTTCATCAAAGGCTGAAGAGAAGAAAGAGAATTAATCTGACTGCTAGGTATAGCAAGGAGCAAAGGAGAGAGCTCACTCAGCGCTGTCTTTTCAACCTGGATGTCAAAGGTACAACCCTATTCTGTGGCTGGAAATTTGAAGGAGGCTAAAAACAAACTCGAAACGAGACATGGCCTGCTAGCAGCAAATATAGCTGTCAGAAAAGATTATTAGGGAAGGCAGAGCACTGACGCTTATTAAGTGATCAGAATTCTTCTCTACACATATAATTTGGCCTTGTTTCAGGATAGGTGGTCATAGTGCTGCATGTTTGTTTTGTTGAGGAATCTATGAGGTTATACGTATAAAAGTAAACTGCACAGGGCAAGAGTAGGAGCTCGGCATTGGCAGTTCGCATTGGTCCATACCATTTAATGACTACTTAACACGTGGTATAGTTACAGGACAGCTAACACACTCTTAGCCGATACTGAACATGCAAGCAGACACCACCATCCCCTAAGCTCAAGGAATAACTATGCACAACAGGCAGCACAAATCTGGTGAGCTTTATCGGGCGCAGAGGAAAAGTGCAGCCATGTGCATGCACCACACACTCTGCCACGTGGCCACCGTGTCAGAGCAGAGTCATATGTAGCAGCATTAGAGGTGTCCCTCTGCAGTCCTGCTGGAGGATACAAGCACTGAATTGCCCTGAGCACATTCATTATATTTACAGCTCTTCGTTAAGACAATGAATGTATTAAAATCTTGGATGTCTAGACTTCATCTGCTTGGCTGTCACAGTAAGGAAAGGCCTCTCTCTCATGCACAATAGCCCAACTCTGTTTTGTGAGTACAGGGTTATCTCCCCCTTGCACACTGGAAATGAGTCTCTCCTTGAGCTGGAACATCGGTGGGAAAGCACTCATTTTCTGAAATCATATGGAGAACCTTCCTTCTCAGACACTTGTTTTTCTATAGCTTTTACACACAGCAAACAATGTGACAAAGCATTAAAAAAAAATTATAAATGGGAAAGAATTTGCTTCCAAGTCAGAGGGATCCTATCTTCCTTTGGAGTGCAGGGCACAGGTTTTCCTTTAGGGTCACCTTGAGGTATGGCACCACTGCAGATTAAAGAAAAAGCCAGCCCCTAGCAGGCCTTTGGCCAAACTTAATTTCTTCTTTTCTTTGAGTATAGCATACAAATCTCAGTCTGCTGTGGATAAGACAGATTCTGCTGTGGCTGCTGAAAATGAGTAACAAAGTCATTGGGCTGGCTCTCTGTGGCTGTGTCTTGAAAAAAATTAATAGCACATGGCACATGGTGTCTGTAATCTATTGATCCACTTTGGCCTTAAGTGCTGAAATAATGAAGGCCTGTGAAACTTCCTAATATGTGTATCATGAAGATATTGGAAGTATTATTTCCAAAATTAATCCTGAACAGATGAGGCAGATGCCCCAATCACCATACGAACAAATTTAACTTGTGTACGTGAAAAAAGCTGTTGTGAAACTTGTGCAGAAGAAGCAGCTTGCAGAGTTAGTTTCCTTGGATGATGGTATTGAGCAAACCCTGGGTGAACCGTCTATGGAAACCGGATGCTCCAGCATTAAATACTAAAATATTTGTTCAATTAACTTGCATGAGTTCATAGGTTAAGATTCATGTTTTCTCCTTCCTATTGAAAAAAAAAAAAGAAAAAAGGAAAGAAGGAGTTATAGCACAGGCTATGAATCCTAATGACCTCTATATGTACGTATAGGTGCCCACATATAGGAAAACTCCATACTCAGCTGATTTTTTTCTGTTCTTTAAAAAAAAAAAAAAGAGGTAGGGTTGAATTGACCTGACTGCATTTGAAACAACAAATTAATCTCAACTTGTGTAGACAGGCATAAAATGTCAGTGAAAGCACGCCAACTTTCCCTTGCTGCAGCATGTGGATATTTAGATACTTAGAAGGGTCTTTTGTAAACTTCCTTTTTACTGCTAGCCTTGAAAACTACGGAGCAAAGAGAATTCTTGTCTGAATTTAGGAGTTTGCTGTGATCTGAAGAAGGTTGTTCGATTTTCTTGGTACCTACTATTATTCAATTAAAAGCACAGCTTATGCCAGTATGGGCTCAAGTTATTTCACTCCATACATCTTATATGAAATTCTCCAACCGATTGGAGGCTCCAGAGGAAGGGACTGCAGAGAATACGGGTTGCGTATGACAGATTTCAGGCGTCAAGGCAAAGTCGAACAAATTCCTGGAATCCCAGCGTTTGAAATTCACGTGTGGAGACACATGAGGGCACCACTGGGCGGGGGATGGCTGCTGGTGGAAAATTGTTGTCTACGGGTACCTTCTGCAGGCGAGCTCGGATGGGGCTCCTGGACTCCAGGCAGGGGACATGTCTAGTGGCCCCGGGGAAAACCCCCGAGATGTAAGTGGTGCAGCAGGGGAGTGGAGACCAGAAGAATGGATCTCACCCCCTGTTAAAAGATTGGAGACATCGGCTTCAAGTGGACGCAAAATTTCTGAATATCATTTTATGATTTCGTAAAATACGAATGGCCCTATTCATACACCGTGTTTTAATGGTAACATGCCTTCAGTCTTTGCGGTATGTTCTTAATGAAAAGTAATAATACAAATAAGACAAAAAATAATTTTGCAAATACTAAAGAGTTAAAGGTATTTCACTTTGTCTTGCTTTCTCATCAATTTTCTAGGCTGCACCATTCAAAGTGGGATAATATTGACCAAGCCTCATTAAACCGATTTAGAAATTATTTTAAAAAGAAAAATGTAAAATTAATGATCCATGTTCTAATATCAAGAAGGCACTTCAAAATGTACACGGATAAACTGCTGCTAAAACCCACTCTTCATTGGTGGAGAGTGTGAAAAATGAACAAGATGAGGGCAAATGCTGGGCAGGCCCTTAGGCAGGCATGAAATTCGTAAAAGGCACAGCTAGTGAAGAAAGGGTGATGTTGGCACTGACCCTCTACCCAGTGAGTCAACATGGACTTGCCATTGCAACAAGAACAATTTTCATTGAGGGATTTACTGGCAAATACGCTATAATGTAAGTCACCATTGATTATTCTACTTTCTTCATCATTGATGAGGCTCGGCTGGTCCACAGTGTCCTGTTGTTGTCATTACATTCAGGTGGCTACAGGTGAGCAACATGAACGATAACAGTTTGGGAAAATATAACAATCTGAATCATAAAGAGAAGTCTGAAGGGAAAATACAGCTCCTGATAGCTTTAGACATGTATGTATGTAAATGATTGTTGTAAATAGGATAACATCAGTTGTTTTCCACAAATAGAAGAGGAAGACAAAATTTAATCAGGCTAATTTGCAGAAAGAGAGCCTGGTGGAAAAAGTTAATGGGCACAGTAAGTTGCATGAAGAGAACAGTGACTTCACTTGAGGTTTTTAAAAGCAGTGCAAAAAACCATGTTGGATTTGGCCTGAAATATATTTAATCCTACTTCACTGTGAGTAGATGCCTAAAAGAAGGCCTCAGGAGATCCTGTGTTTTATAATATCAGCTGTGTACTGAAGTCTTATTGATGGAACGTCCTGCTGAGACTTTCTGCATATTTAACAATACAATTTTCAGTTCTGCATTCTCTCATTTAATGAAGATTAAAAAACAATGAGCTGGGAAAAAAAGATTTACCATCTCGCTTATTTTCCTTCACAGAATTGCCACTCGCCAAGACCAAAATCGTACAAAAGGAGGGAAGGAATGGGTAGAGATGTTTCTGTTGCTGCTCCTGGCTGCCTGGGGACTACCATCTCCAGCAGTGGGTTAAGCTGAGCAGCAGCAGCAATTTTTTTTTTTTATTTCCCACCCCTCTTTTTCAAAGCCATTTCCTTCTCCTACCTCTACTACGTCCCATCCTACTAAGGGAGGGTGCTTATTGTACCTGGTGGCATCCTCAGCTAGGCTCCGACTGGGCTTTGCATTTATTCCATTTATTATATTTCCCTTTCAAAGTAGAGTGATATTAACATACTTTTTCCTCTTTGTTTATATTATTATATTGGATATTATAGCATATTATACTGGATATTCTATTATATCATACTATATGGGATATTCTATTCTATTCTATTCTATTCTATTCTATTCTATTCTAATATTGGTTGAAGTTGTGGAGTCTCCTTCTCTGGAGACAAAGCGCACCTGGATGCGTTCCTGTGTGACCTACTCTAGGAGATCCTGCTCTGGCAGGGGGGTTGGACTAGATGACCTTCCAACCCCTAGCATTCAGTGATTCTGTGGAAACACCTTTATCCACAGGGCCACCTTGAACAGACTGGTTAGAACTGTCTTCCAATTAGCCTTAAAATTTTAATTCATCAGTCGGCTCATTACTTTAAGAAAACAAAAAAAAATTCCTTTTTGTGTCTTTTTCAGCTTCTGAACGCCAAAGGAGGTGGCTAAGCTGAAAGTGTCTCTTTCTGCAACACATTTTGCAGTAGCAGAAATCTGAAAGTCCAGCTGCTGATTCTTGCAGAAGATCTCAAGGACGGACGAGAGGAATTCAGCTGAAATCATAGCGGAGGTGCTTTCTGAGTTCTTTCTCCTCCCCGTCAGAGCTGTGTTGCCGCAGCAGATCCACTCAGCGTGGGGCAGTTTGTGGCCTCCCTCTTGGCCATGCGTGACCGTCTCCCGACTTTCTGGAGACTCTGTTCAGGGATCTAAAAACGAACCGTGGGGTTTGTCAGGTGAGGCTTCAGTCCTCCTAGCCCACGGAGCAGCGATCGGCTGAAACCGGGGGGGGGGGCCGCCGGGACCCCCCCCCCCTCGCAAAGCACAAGCGCGGTTTGACGGGCTGGAGGCAAACCGGGAACCCTTACAGCTCCCTCCCTGTTTCCCCACTCCATGGCAAGGAATATTCTGCGTTGTTTTAGGTAACGGTGCCAACCCTTG
>NW_009726679.1:0-27086 GCF_000703405.1 Apaloderma vittatum
AAATCCGGCTGAGCCAACCCAATACAATGAAGTACTCATGGCAGGATGATATTGCTTTCTCACGAAAAGGCCTTCAGTGTAATATAAATGATGAACAAACATCGAAAGTAAAGACAAACTCATGAGGCCATTAAAATAGGGTGAGGGAACTAAAGAACTGAATTCTAATTTTGTTTTTAAAACCTCATTACTCTCAGTACTTCATTAGTCTCAAGGAGACAGTATTTTTCCTTGCCTGAATCACATGGCTTTTTACTTGTCTTTACACGGAAAGACATATCTTGTCTAGTTCACAGAATCACAGAATCACAGAACCACAGAATCACAGAATGTCAGGAGTTGGAAGGGACCTCAAAAGATTATCTAGTCCAGCCCCCCTGCCAGAGTAGGATCACCTACAGTAGGTCACACAGGAACGTGTCCAGGTGGATGCTGAATGTCTCCAGAGAAGGAGACTCCACAACCTCCCTGGGCAGCCTGTGCCAGTGCTCTGTCACCCTCACAGTGAAAAAGTTTTTTCTAATATTTTTGTGGAAAGTTCATTTAGACTTTCTGTTTTCTGCTTAGCTGAGATGGCGAACCAACTCTCTCTTCCCTGCAGAGAACTGGCTTTATCTTAATTTGCTTTCCAATATGCTAATCAAAATAATTTTCTCACTTTTGGGACTTGTTTCAGGATTTGGTCTTCAAACTACCTCAGGGAAATGCATTCAAAGATGTTGCAAGCAGAGCCTAAGAATTTTAATTAATATGTAATTTAGTTAGACTTGCCACTTAACACTGAGTAGCAGTTAAGAATTATCTCACACCTCTTAATTTTACAAGCATTTTTTTACCAGTATAAGCACTATTGCCTAATTCCAGCACATTAGTACCTGCATCTACAAGGACTGAGAGAACAGCGTATAGACTTGCACTTCACACTTATTATAGCTATTTTTCTTTAAAATACATAGGAAAGGTTTTAGATCATTTGGCTGTAAAACCATCTCTTCCAAAACTGAAGCTTATTTTGGTGTCACAGAGAGCTGAATGGACCTAAACTGAGAGAATTTTTGGAAAGCCTCAGGCTGCTCATCAGTACAGCTCAGCCAAAGGATCAGTTCTATCATCTAAACTCATAAAAGCAGGCAAGCACCTCATCTTAGAGCTGGTTCATTTACAAAACCCCTAAAAAACAACAACTCAGCTTTGGCAGAGTAAAAAGAGTGTGTGGGGGGTGTCTTCAACATGGACAGTGCAGCAGGGTGTTGAGGGGACATGCTGACTAAAATCTGCCTGAGCTGGTGATTTGTAATGGCAAAGAAATGTGTTCACTTACAAACTGTAAAGAGTTAATCTTGTCTTTAGGAGAGGAATCTATACTTTTCATGGGGTTTTAAAGACGTCGGTGACAGCATTAATCAGTGTAACTCAGCTTATCCATCTCTTCCTCCATTCCCAGAGTAACTGTCAATCAGTATTCCCACCCTTCTGTATTTCTATCACAAATTATAACCAGGTATTTACATTCATAGAACTGCTAAGGCAAAATGCGCTGGATAAATTACTTGTCCTAAGTTAGCTGTCCTGCTAAACCCTAACAGTATCTCTGATGAACGGATCAGCTGCCCGTACCCAAAAATATTCTTCTGGATTGTGAATGGTTGGAGAGTTGCCTTGCAATTCACACAGCTGGAGACAGAGATTTTTGAGTTTTAGACAGCTTTTTTAACCTCCACCAGGTATCTCTATGTATAATGAGCCTCAGGACAATGAAGATGTGCAAATCCATAGTCCAAAGCTGGAGTAATAGCATTACTTCAGTGGAGTTACTCTGGATTTACAAGGGGGAAGTGAAGTTGGAACCTGGACAGATGCTGAGAGGTCAGTAAGTCTTTTTCTCACCTTTTCTCCCCCCAAGAAATACAGTGAAGCTAATAAAACTGGTGCTGGATCGAAACTAAAGCGAAGTAGCTGTTGCACACAATTAACACTGCAGTGTTCTCATAAAGAACAGGGAGTTTCCACCTGGGAAATTCCCTCAAACTCTATGTTTATCCTCATGAAAGATGAGCAAGCAGCCAAGTAAGGGAAGGCAAACTGCTCTAAGGGAAGATGGACCTTTGATTGCAGTGGGAGAATGATACTTCTAGAACCAGAATTTTATTATTTTTAAATTTGACAATCAATTCAGGTGAGAGATCTCTTAGTGGCTAAGATATTAACACCCAATAAGAGATGTTCAGATTGTTCACACATGACCTTGCCCCAGCTCAATGCAAAAATATCTGTGGTAATGGACATTTTATAAAGTACAACACCAAAGAAAACATAAACAATGAAAATAGAAACAACGAACCTTACACAGGAGGTCAAAGACTGCCTAACTCACACTCTTGCAGACATAGAATCATAGAACGATTCAGGTTGGAAAAGACCCTTGGGATCATCGAGTCCAACCATTCACCCTACACTACAAGGTCACGCCTAAACCATATCACCCAACACCACATCCAAGCAACACTTGAACACATCCAGGGATGGCGACTCAACCACCTCCCTAGGCAGTCTGTTCCAGTGTCTGACCACTCTTTCTGTGAAGAATTTCTTCCTAATGTCCAGCCTAAACCTGCCCTGTTGCAACTTGAAACCATTCCCCCTGGTTCTGTCCCTAATTACCTGTGAGAAGAGACCAGCACCAACCTCTCTACAATGTCCTTTCAAGTAATTGTAGAGCATGATGAGGTCCCCCCCCCACTCTTGTAGTCCTCACAACACTCTTTAGCCTGGCTGTTTCCATACTAGATGTGCATCTCTGATGTTATCCATGTTGCACCAAGAGCCCCACCAAAATGAAGGCAACACATCCAAGCAGCTTTTCACAACGCAGCAGCTGGAACGCCGGCATTTTGTTCCAACACTGTGCACTGTGCTGGTGCAAGCAATGAGGAGTTTCCCAGCTGAAATAAAGCCTCATGAAGGGCTATGTGCCACCACGACCTTGAGTTCCCTTTAATCTTCCTCCCTCCTATCTTTCAGTTGATTCTTGATTACTTTTACTTCTTTTTTTTACCCCTTGCAAGTTTCCTGAACCTCTTCCTTCTGGATACCAGGAGACATGCTGGGCCACCAGTCCCTGTGTGCTCTGAGAACAAACTACTTGCCTCCCCGATGGCTGCGAGGGGTTTTGGCACTAACCTCTACTGCACAGGACCAGGTGCTGGCAAGGGCCGTACGAGAGCTGAATAAGGCCTTTAAGATAGGATGCTGGGCGACTGCCTGGACTGACAATCCAAGTAGCAGAACGGGTAAGACTTGGAAATTCTAGGACAAAGAAAGAAGCCCCTTTTTAAAAATTTGTATGCACTCTCTGCAAGTTAGATTAACTGTGGGATTGGACCAGTCTGGGCAAAGTAGCTCCACAGCTAGTCCAGAACATGGCTGGAGAGCACTCCCCTAGTTTCCTGCACACAACCATGCAGTGTCTGGCCTGACTTCTGAGACTGGGTGCTGGATTTAGGACCTGGCCATCAAGTGCTGTCATTAAATGATGTGCTAAGAATGGAGAAATGTCACTGAAGACCTTCCAAAGCTCGTATTCCATAGCTCATACATCCTCTTGCTGCCAAAGTTGTTTCCAGAACGAAAACCGATCTCCTGCTCAACAGGGAAATGTGAGAGCCCCTACATCCACCAGAAAGCAGAAAGGGAAGTGCTTTGGTCACAATCCTTCCTACTCTGCCTACACTGAACCTCAGCCAGCGGCACTGACCCTGGGAACAGGTTTCTTAAAAACTGTAGGAAATGGCAGACACATGGCTCAGCTTCTGTATTTTAGTATTCTTCTATTTCCATTATGCCTAGCCTGAAAGCAAGTAGGTATTCTGTACTTGGCCATGATTCTGGATCTAAACCATCTCTGGGCACCAGCTGCTCTTGCCCACAGCCACTGAAATCAATGGGACTTCACACACTGGTACAGGAGTTGATGACAGGAGATCGAAGCTTTTGTCTGTAATTCATGCATGTCTAAAGGTGCTATGGAAATAATAGGAACCAGCTATGAGATTAATAATAAACATACCAAGGAATACATATTCCTTGTCATTAGCTTAGAATATATTGAGTAAAATTAATACTATGAGTAAAAAAGCTGAAAGGCTATCAGTACTAGTATTTATTTTATAGTCTTTTTATATGCATATTATAAAGATTGTTAAGTTATACTGTTTTTACTGCTGGGTAAGCAGAGATTAAGCATGTTTTTTAAGGCCACACAGCAAGTAAGTGCTTAGATTTATAACTCCCAAATCTGTCTTCTGCTCAGTCCAGCAGGCCATGCTGACTCACTGTGGAATGCATATTTCCAGCAAACTCTTAAGGGACAAGAGGAATCAAAAAGAACAAAAGGTACAGATAAAGTAAGCATTAATTAAAAAAAAAAAAGGGTGTTTTCTGCTACTCAGAACACGAGTCAACTTCTGTTTATGTTATCACACCTCACCAGCAGGTTAACTTGAAACAGGAATACTACAATATGAGGAGGGAGATTGCTCTGACAGTGTTTTTAACCAAACTGAAAGTCAGACACAACAGCCTTATGTCATGAGATTTCCAGTTCAAAGAAAATCTAATATGTGCCTCAGATTTCAAATGAAGTTTATGGAGAATCATCCCAAGGAAGCTTTAAAGTTCAGAGAAGCCAGAACTGTTCCCTTCCATGCAGATCCTGGCATCCACAAGAGCGTAAGAAATCAGCAGTGATACTGTTATTCCAGCTTCTGGATGACTACTTTCATGCTGCTGCTCTGTATTATCTAAGTCTGCTCCTCCATGTTGGACCTATCTGTGTGTACTGAAATGTTTTTAAAAAACCCAACCTGTTTTAAGCAAATTAAGAATTTGACTACTAATTTAGTCCTCTTAAAGATGAAATATTTTAAGAAAATGGAACTGACCTGCAATTTCAAAGATCTTTTAAGTGAGACATTAACAAAGGCAAGAGTGAAAGGATGTTCTGATTACATGACTATAACCAGACCGTCTGGAATTTGGTTCTGGAGTAGGAATAAAGAACTCATTTCCATTCCATTAAGAATTTCCATACATTAAAACTCCATTTCCTTTTATATGTAAACAGTAATGGAGATGTCCAACCTGACATAGCTCCCCAAATAATAAAGGGCTCATAAAGGCCTTAATGCACAGAGCAGTCGAAGTTGCAAACTGCCCGTTCCCCATAGCCTCTTCTGACTGCATCTCATTTATGCTTACGCAACTTACGTCATAGGATAAATCCCAACCTATTCCTGGCAGATTCCTGGTACAACAATCTCATCTGTGCACTGAAGTAGAGGGAAAGACTGAGATTCAAGAGACAAAGAAAGCATTGACAAAAAAATTCCAACAAACAAAAACCCCCAAAACCCAGAAAGTAGAGAATAAGGAACTGAATGGCCCTATTTGAACTTGGCTTTGGTTAAAGTCAAGCTGCTGGAAGAGCTCCTGATCCAACATCCACATGTAAAAAAACCAAAACAGACAGGAAAATCACATATTCTGATACTGAATTTAGAACTTGACATTCTAAACTTACTCTGTGGGTACTTAAGTCAGAAGCAGACACTACTCCTGCTATGCATTGTCATTTCAGAAATACAGCTTTCCGAGTGCCAAAATGCCTTAACTGATGTTACAAATAAAATTCACAATGGAAATCCTACCAGTTTTAGTCAAAAGGAAAAACTCCAATTCTGCTTATGTTTCTTGTTACAAAACTAGGCATGTTTTGCTCATTTTGAGGGTTCTGGTAAAATGACACTTAGATATCTGTAACTGGAGGAATGAAAAGATTTTTCCAAACCTGTTCTTTTTGCCAGGCACACGCCTGCATCTGCCCAGTTTTCCTGAGAAACATCTGCAGTTTCTAAGGAAGTTGCTAATCTCTCTGATTCTTTCTCCTTACTCCTTCTGATCCACTACTTTCAGCATTCTTCCCTCATGTGCCAAAAAGTTGCACTGAACCTCAGATAATAATGCTTGCTTGCCTACAAAAAAAAACAACAACCCAACAACCAAAACCAGGGGAAGTAGTTACTTGCATAAAATATTTTTAATGAAAAAAATATGCTCCATCTTGTGCACCAGTGGCTCTCACATATGGTTTGTGGCCTCCAAACTGCTTGCTAATTGGCCATGTAGAGGTAACAGACTACACAGCACCAGCCCCACTTCCTCTCCTCCCCGCGGTTGCACCAGGTGTCTCATCCGTAAAGCGACAGCGCACGGCCAAAAAACCTGAGGTATGTTCATAAACCATGACAGATGTGCAGCTGGTTCTGCCAGCTCACCGACACTTGCCAGTAAATAGGAACCACCTAGGTCTCACCTTTTAACATCTGTTTTCGCCTCAACAGGCTAACTCTGTCCTATGTCAAAAGCCTTGCAACAGAAGGGGAGTATCTCTAGCAGTGTGTGTCCCACTCTAGAGGCTCTTCCAGCATCCTCGACATGCCCAGCTAAGAGCCCATTACAGAGCCATAGCCAAACGAGAGGTGGTAAACTGGGGGCATCCCCGTATGCTGTTCTTGTGATCTGTGCCGCTGCTGTAGACTACAAGAGTCCAGAGGCTACGATACCCTGGTCTCTGTCCAGTCCCATTATCGAGAGACTCTCACAAATGGTGCACAGATTCTTCATATCCACTGATCTAAACCAAGCTCAGTTTGTTCACAAGTCAATTTTCAGACTTTTTCTACTGAAACCTGAAGCAATCCACACTTGACTCAGTTTGATCTAACAAAAGTACCAGCAGAATCAACAACAGCATTAGATGACGGAAGTAAAACTGAAAACAAGGGTCATAAAACAAGGTGAGATCCTTGCACCTTTATTACAGGAAATCATAAAATAAAAAGATTACTATTGATAGCAGTGAACTGGTCAACTGGGGCCAAGTGATAATCCTCTCTTCAAAATACATCTTCCATCCCATGAAGAGCTTTCAGCATAGGCTAGGATTGACAAATAAAGATACCTGCTAAAGAAGAGTGGCTCAAATAAGATGGGGCATAGTGTGCTGTTGGGAAAAATGCAACTGGAGAGCAAACTTCTGGTAGGGCTAACTGGCACAGCTCCCCGATTCAGGTCCTTGGGGTCAATGCATGCAAGCACTAGTGCCAGGGCTGGGAAGCATATTAGGAATAAAGTAGCAGGTGTCTGGGTGCAGGCAGGAGGTGAAGTCTGTGGCCTTTACCCTTATTTTGGTAAAGATTTAAAAATTGACTTGAAATTAGGTTGCTTTCTTGGCTTAAAAATACATATAAAGTACTCCTAAATGTTCTATTAGAGCATAGCTCGTTGCCTGGACCTTTCAAAACTGTACAGCTTTGAATTTCAGAACACAGATAAAGGCCAAAAGCTTCTACCAAGCTATTGTCCTTCTGGCAGAGTGACCCTAAATGTCCAATATGAAATTCCCTGGGTCTTGGAAAGCCTGGAAAGACAAGGAACAGACACCTCTCTAGCTTTATTGCCAGACTGCCTTTAATCCTCAAAGTGTTTGCTCCATCTGCAGAGGCTTTCTAGAGAACCAGGTTAAGCCAAGGCCAACAGTTCCCCATACCATTGTTATATTTCACGTGAAAAGTGAACAAAACCACCAAGTCCTTAACTAAACAAACTGTAACATACTAGCAAATGACTCGCTCACTTCACAAAGCAAACGGTGTAGTCTAAAAACCAAAGCAAACTGACTTTTTGAAACCGAAGAATTCACTTACTACCAAAACAATGGTGCTCAGTGGGTGAAGCACGCCTTTGTGAAGTATTTAACATGATCTACGCTTCCCAAGCTGTAACACTGAGACCAAGAAAAAAACATCAGTAAGTCAGTGCAATGAATAAAAGCAGAGCTCACAGTATATTAAATACCAATCTGACGACGGATGACAAGAAACAGAATTCCTTAAATCAGACTTCTTTCAAACTGATCTCACTGGGGGCACTGCTTGCTCTTCCTAAACTTCTTTTTGGCATAGGAGTGCAGAGTAAGAACACACACATGCTTGTTATCTGTGCAAATCTGCAGGCTGTAATTCTAGTAAACATTACATTAAAAAAAAGCAAAAAAGTTCCTTAAACTTTGAAATAAAGAACAAAGCTTTGACTTTTATTATAATTAAAATTTTTGAAAACAGCCTACAGATCAAGTCCCATGTTAACCACTGGTGTTCACTGACTGACACAAGGATTCAAACCAATACCATAAAAGGGAAAACCACCAGTTCTGTAAGGAACACATCTGGCAGGACTGAGCACTCCATGTACAAACTGCTGTGACTTCCAGTGGGGTGCTCCACTATTCTTTATGCCCAGTACGGAAACCGTGCTTGCCAGCTTAAACCTATAGTTCTCTACATACTTCATTTTTTGTCTGAAAACATCTGTACCAAAACAAACCAAGCCAGATGTTCAGCTTGCAATGAGACAACATGAGGATAGGTATATGGCATTTCAATTCTTACATCCTAGCAGAAATCCACCATCTTCATTAATTAGTTTTGTTTCAATATACACACTTCACTAAGCCAGCACAACCCTTAAGCATGACTACAGTTACACCACTAAAAGGCTATGTCAGCCTTTCTACCAGAAAACTTACCTGCCAGAGATTATATTGTTTGAAAAATTCCTCATACTAAGGTATTAATTTTCTACAGTTCAAAACAAATGTACTGTGACTTTCTTTTTGCTTTGCACTAAGAGCATGTTATCTGTTCTTTTCTTCTTTGGCAAAGGAAAATGAGATATTATTGTATATGCTTCATCTGGTCTCCTGCCTTGTGATATTTAGATAAACATAATTTAATGCACCAGAAATATTTAATGTTTTACAAAGAGTTTCTGCTCGCATTTGGTAAAACTTCTTTTGCTAACGTACGTGCAGGATTCTTGTGTAAGAGGAACCAGTTCGGCTTCCCCATGAGCAGCTGTTAATGTAGGCACACATTCAAACACGCAGTTGTCTGAAATAGCAGCGCTCTAGACGTTGAAAGTCAAGAAGGGCCAGCTCAGGTTGCAGGGCTGCATGGCCACCCCTGTGAGATGGTGTAATCACAAGCCAGTGAAATCTTTCTCCTGCTAGGAGGCTTTTACTGGTCACTCCTCGCACTTCTTAGGAGCACTGGGATTGGCCTTTAAGCAGTGATTCATGAAGGCACCACACTGCTCTGCTCCCTTGCTGCTGTCTTGGCTCACTGCATTCATTTCCCTCCTGCCTTCTGCAAACCAGACACACCACACAACAAATCCTGCTCCAAATGTCTCCTCGTTTTTCCTTACCCAGCAGGTAGTTTAAAATCACAAACAGAAAGAACGTGTCACTTGAAGCCACAGTTGTGCCTTGTGCACACTTTGACTTCAGAAGAAATTCTGATGTATTGCTTTTTAGTTACGGCAATTTCCCATTCCCTTGGCAGTAACGAAGAACAATAGTTTTGACTCATCATAGTCATTAGGAAATATTGGTTGCTTAATGCTTAGTTACAGCAATGATTTACAAACTATAAATGCCTACAGCAGAGACACATTTTTCAGGGTTCTGCACGCAGACTGCTTCAGCTGCGACATCAGAGCGTTCACTCTGCTTTGCGTAAGAGCACAGACGACACCAGATCACTGTCAGTCGGAGACTTCTAGTTTTCGTCTCAGATTTCTCTGGCAGTGTGACCCTGGGAGCACTTCACTTCCCGGCAATAAATAGCAATGAACTACCAATCAGGTGCATTTGTTTCCTAATTCTGTGCGTTTAAAACGTCTTCCTCCTTTGAAGCATTTGTAAGAGCAGTACAAAAGATGCCAGGCAATGTAAAATTCAGCTGAAGTACTTAAATATGTTCAACAGGTGTATCATAATGTCCTGTGAGTGCAGGTGCAGAATTACCTCTACTGTAACCAGAAATTAATTTTGTAATATTAATAGAGATTTGAGATTCATGATTCAACAGTATTTCAGCACTGATGAAGTTTACAGAGAACTGCAGGCTATGAAACTGTGCAATGGCATTTGAATTCTTCTAAAAAGCCCCAACACCAGGGTAGAGAAATGTAGTAACAAGTGGCAACAACAATTTCTGTAACATTTGGGATTACATAGGAAATTTTACAAAGTGTATTCCAAGTAACCAGTCTACAAGGATTAATGTTTAAATGTGAGAAAAGAAGATTCTCACATCATTTAAGACTTAATCACCAATTCAAATATGAATTTAACAAAGAGCTGGCTTCAGAAAGTGTGTCAGCTGAGGAAGAAATGAGTTCTGTTAGAAGTGTGTTAGACTTTTGAAAATTCTGAATATGACAACAGACACTATCACCCTTTTTCAGTTTGCAGGAGAGTTTTCACTTGCAATTTGTACTTCCTAGTACTACTTTAAAATGATGCTATGGAATTTCTGAATAAATAACTTAATTTGCATTTCTCTAACGTATTCTGATCAACCACGTTTTGATTAGAAGAAGAGCTCCCTAGCTAACTAGCCCATCTACAATTCACTGGCGAGTTCATAATTTTTACTTAAGATATTAAAGACAGCCGAGGGATGAATTGACTCACAGATCAGCCGCAGACCCGGAAGCTGCCTCTGTCTTCTGTTTCCATACTTTAAAGTGAAACTATGTTCTTTCTCTGATAGGAGTTTGTCATGAGGATACACCTCATCATGAAAATGCCAGATTTCATGCAGTAATGAAGTAACTTGTCTTGTGGGAACGGGCAACAACATCTACCCATGAGAATCACGCAACAGATCATCCTCTTCTGCAAAGCAAACTACCAATATGAGCAAAAAAACCCCAGCCTTGAGGATAAAAAGATACAGTACACAGACAAGTTAGTATGAAGTAAGATGCAGGTGATTTTGCCATGGAATAAATGTGAGCACCGGGACAGCCCACTGTGTGCATCCATTCTACACCTCGTCTACCAAGCCGGTTTATGACACTGAAAAAAATCACTTCATCCCTCCGTGATTGTTTCTCTCTCAATTCCTTATTCCAATTTAGCTCATTAGCCAGAGAACAGCTTGAGACAACGATCTGTCTTGGATTTGAAAAGCATCTAGTAAAATGGAGGCCCTGGATCAAGGTATCTAGTCACCACTGTAATAATAATTAAAAAATATCTTACTGACATACAGACAATCCAGAGTGATCTATGTCATTATGTGAAACAGTGAAACTCCCTGTGACAATAGATTCAGGAGGAAATAGGCTAAAGTCCTCTTTCTGTTCCTGTAAGAAAGAGAGACTGTATTCCCCGAAATCTACAGGAGGTAGATTCATTCTTCAAAATCAACCTTTGAAAAGGAAGCTGTTAATGTTTATAGATACAGCTGTCCTTTCTCAATAGCAGAGGTATATACAGAAGAAACTCCTCATCACGTCCTTTTTTCAAAGAGTAGCAGTCATTTCACAGTGAAGGTCAAATAGTGCTTTGGATTTTCCCAGGTTTTCCAAGTGACATATGTTAATCTGGAACATGATTCTTCCAACTTTTTCAACGCGCAGTTCTGAAACCACTTATGCATACAGCATAAGCAAACCACAGAAAGGCAGGAAAAACTACTTAAGGCTCAAGCTTGGTTTTCTTGGTTATATTTTGTACCTTCTCATAGGTAATTAGGTAATCTTAAACCTTGAGGGGCCTCTAGACACACGTTCAATACTTGAAATCTTAGATAAGAGACAGACAGACAGCAACTCTGATTAACAATACTGAAAATAAATCAGACAAATTTAAAGAAATGGTGCTTTAAAACCTCATTTATACCAAGAGAGTGGTTGCCATTTCTCAGGAAAGGAACCTCTCCACTTCTGAAATGCTCACTATCGATGCAAAACAAATAAATAACCTCAATAAAATGGGCCAGCATCATTACTGCTAACATAATAATAAACCAAAACATATTTACTACACATATTTATTTGTGGCATTTACCCATACTGAAAATACAATTACAAATTATGCAGATAATACATACTGAAGACAACATGATTATTCAGGATATAGAGCATTATTAACAAAAATGTACTTATTCAGAGAAGTAAATGTAATTTAGGTATATTACGAATCTATATTTCTCTGTTCATGAACTGATGTATAATAACTGAAATACTCAGGAGTATGCTCTGGTTTTTTTAATAGACTGCATTGTGGCTGCTAGAAAAGTATTTTTTCATTAACTTCTAACTTAACTTAAAAAATGAGATCCAGCATTATTCAGATGCAACCAAGAATGGAGCCCAGCTCAGTGAAGCCTGTGTCACACATCAAAACAATGAGAAACACCCTCTTCACTCAAACCCATACACAAGAAAAAAAAACAAACATGGTAGTAGGTTATTCCTATATTTACATATTGTAATTTATAATTTTATAAATGTTTGATGTTATTTAGCAATAATTTTGGAATGGCTAATCAAAAAAAAAGAAAAAGATTCATTAAGTTTGCAGAATTCATTTTGTTTGGGATTTTCAAGGCAATGGCAACTGAGAGACCAAGGTGTCTAATCAGCATGGGCGAAGAGAATCTGGTTTCTTTGAAAACCTCCAATTTACTATGCAGTACTTTTCCACTCTTCATAAAAGAGTATATAAGTGATTCATATTTACAAACAAAGGATTTCCCAGCTAAGTACAGAATGGGTCAAGATTTAGCTTCATACAGTGTTCCTAAATATTAACATTTTAAATACTTGTATTCTGCATACTCAGAAAATAATTCATAAGCCTATAAGTGCTGTCTGAAAACAACTGAAATGGAAAACGATCCTAGAAAGGAATTCTATTTAATCAAGTTCTCTCCACAAACATGAAAATAGTACAATTAAATGGTTCAGTCTGATCCTTGTGGGAGGAAGAAAAAGTTATACTTCATGACATATTTTCAAAAAGACAATGGCATCACAGAATTATTATATACAGAGCAGAACACCTAAATCATCGCTTTTTAACCACCCTTACAAAGAAAGCTTTGCTTAGTAACATTTCAACAAATGGGCAAAATTTTCAGCCTAAGGCTGAAACATCTTTACTTCCAAAGCACAACAAACAGCTCTGATCTACAAAATTACTTCAGGCAGGTATTATCAACATTAAATTCATCTGGGGAAGGAACACTATGTTAACCTAATAAATAAAGGAGTGATCTATACATTAAAGATGTATTAAAACTTGCATTATTTCTCCTTCTTATAAACTAGCAGACATGAAACTACGGGGAGGCATTAAAAGAACTATGAAGTTACAGCTTATTACTGTCTTTATATCAGAATGTGCTAATATATTATTCAGATTTCTTGAGGAGGACTTTAAAAAGAATATTGTTCTTTCAACTGAAGCATGCACAAAAAAAATCCAACAATAGATTTACCTCTCTTCATAGGGAAAAGAAAGCAAATTTGGTTCTGTACCAGGAATTTAATATTAATTATGAAACACTGTTTCTAATCATAATATTTTAACAACAGAGGATTATCTTCACATCTTGCTTGCAAGTCAAGATAAGTCAGAGGTAGCTTAGGAATGCTTTAGAATTTAGTGTTTTAATTGAAATGAGTTAACCTCTCTTTCAAAGGGGTTAATAGTAAGTACAAAAGGCAAACAGTATATACAGCTGCCACTGCCTGCACCAAGAGAATAATTTCAAGAAGCTCAAAATAAGATTAGAACAAGGAAAAGAAGCACGGTGGGGTTTGGAGATTTTATTTTTTTTTTCACATTTGCTTCAGTGCACTAGTTCAGGCTGGTTTTCTACAAACGGAAGCACCCCGCTGACGTAGTACGCTATTCCCAGCGAGAGGAGAGCAATGACAATGATGAGGAGCAGCACCCTCCAGAAGCCCAGGTCTTCCACAAACTCTTGCCATGTCGTGCGGAAACTGGAAAGAACTCCTTCACCTTGCTGCAGGTTTGGATTAAGGAGGGAATGGCTTTCCATTGCACTACAAAGGATTAGAGTTAAAAATACATCAGAGCAAAAGAATGCACCTGTAAGTACGACAGTAATCCTGCTAAGAGCGACCCAAACATGCTAAATTAAAAACTAAACCCACCTGCAGATCTATAGCACTGCCTCTGCTAAATCAAGACAAAGCAGATCAGGAAAAGACTCCTAACATTAAAATTAAGTTAGTGGAAAGGATATTTTATTAACCTGTGTAAAAAGAATGTTATTATCTCTACAACTGCACTGAGTTTGCAGGCTTGCCACCTAGAAGCCTTCAAAAGTCAGTCCCCGTAATTCCTACTAAATATGGCTCAGTAAAATCTAATGAAGCATAAGCTAAAACCTCAAGGGGCACAGCTCTTGTTAATAAAACAACAAATTATGACTTTAAAATAAACTCTGATTAATAAAATGGACACTTCAACTAACATAATTTAGATTCTGAACTCTGCAGTGATCTTCACTACTCTCCTGCATGTCTTTGTTACAGAGGCCTCTTCTCTAGCATAAAAATATCACAGAAAACAATAAAGTTGGATAACAAGAAGATTAGAAACTTTCTGATCTTCAAGACAAGTTCACATTCCCGTGTCTTCAGCCATATAGTGTTCAGTAGCTGCTCTGATGTTTTAACATTCCACTACCAATCCACCAGGCCCCCTTAAATTGTCAGACTATAAATTAGGGACTGCAACTCTCACTTTTAAATGAGAAAGAAATATAAAATTAGCACGAAGCAGTCAGTTTGATAATGAATCTTCTTTAGAAAAATCTAAGTTGCTTCAAATACTGCAGGGCTTCCTGTATCATTCTGCCAGTTTTGCTGGTTTCACAGCTGGTTTATAACAGGAAACTTCTTCTGTTGCTGTATGAAAAAACTCACAAAGAATAGGAAATCCTTCTCGCTACTTGATTTCACTTATGTAAAATTTTGGTCACCTGCACAGTCCTACTACCTCTCACTTGAGTGAAATTCCTTACACAGGTGCTCACAGGATCAGGCTCTGAGAAGCATGGAAAGGAAATGGCAAAACCAACTTTGTACACAAGGATGTCAACAGCAGAAGGTAAGCAGAGAAAAAACAATTTTTTTCCTCCCTTCTAATTGCTGTCAGTTACCATGTTCTGAGATATCTCTTATATTAATAGTAAAAAAAAAAAAATTCAGGGAAAAGTAATTTCCACATCAAAATTTATCTTAGAAATGCTATTACTCTTGGTGACAATAAAAAACTGAGAAATGATTGTTACCAGAAAGCAGTCTCATTTATGAATCTCCCTCCTAAGATTACACCACAGAAAAACTTCACACTATTCATATGGTATTTCTTCTTGGGAAGTACAGCCACTGAAGAATAATTAGCCTAAATTCTCATAGCTTGCTAAAGTACTGCAGTGTCACATGCAGAAGATTTCAGAAATTGCCTATTAAACAGCTTGTCTTTTCTGTTTTTCAAATATTTACCTTACTGTAAAGCTGTTTTTGCTTGCTCATAGCTGCAGGATTTAGTCATCTGCCTTGCTTATTACGATTTCCAAAGCAAAACAAAGTTTTTAATATAAGACAGCCATCGGTGTAGAAAAGAGCTACTTGCTCATTAAGTATTAACTAGTTAATACATAACCACAGAGAGGTTCAACAAAGGTGCAATGCCATTTAAGTGCAAAGATCACATGCCTGCTCATTAAAAAGGGTACATAGAAAACACCTTTGTTATTTTATATTACAACCCAATAAAAATCAACGTTATTCACAACACTTTTTCACATTACAAATTACAGCTGCTTAAGAAATGGTGATGCAGCAATGCACCCTGCAGAAGAGTTTGTGCCCCCCAGCCCAGGCAGATTTCCCTCGTGCTCCCAGCGCACCACGGGAGGTCACATTGGGGTGCGCCTGTGGGCACAGCCACAGGTCACGCTGGGCTGTGTGGACGAACGGATTGTCTGTGCTGAAAGACAGACAGACCAGCCGTGCGGATGGACAGAGTGAGCTCTGCCTCCTGACAGCACGGTGCCCTCCTCACTGGGCAAGTGAAAATAAATTTGATGGGGGAACCCAGCTTTGGCCTCTGCTTCCAGAGCAGCAGCAACTCTCTGTCCTAAGTATAAGCAGAAACCGAAAGCAGGGGCTGTTTTTGGAAACAGCAACCGTTGCTTCTCCATAGGTTCATACATAATGTAAGAGAGACGGGGGGGAGAGGACAGAAGACATTCATCTAAGTGTCTCTAAAATGTGAAAATAATACTAAGAGGGAGGAGTGGAGCCGTGGAGGTCTGAAAAGCCAACTGCTACAAAGACATTATTTATTTACAGAGCAAAGAGCACACAAGCTCACTTGCTTTTGCTGCTGTAGGCATCTGTTATTTGTTATTTTAAAAATAATGTATTTCAGACATTTTAAACACGTTCACAAACAAGCTGGGTAGTGCACTGTTTTTGTCTCTGCGCCTCTCTCCACGGAGGGCTGCTGACTTCCTTGCCAAAGCAAACAATACAACATTTATGAACGTCAAAAATCAGAAAGGAAGCTATGTTCATTAAAGGGACACTATCAAAAAAACCCAAACAACAGAATTTAAATAGGGCCAAGCTGTTGGCTTGTATGTTTAAATATAACCAGCATAAATGTACTTCTGTGTGACAAGCAACTTTCAATAAAATTTTATGAAGTTGAAAGGTAATATGCACAAATTCATATAATTTACACCCATGCAATTTTGAGAACAGTATTAAATTTTCTATTTCAGGGCTTAAAATAGTCTCTCTGATGACTGTGGTCACCTGATGTGTAAGAAAGAACTTCCAGTCTGCTCACTGGGAGTATCTGGCGTGATTTCTCTACTTTTGTTGGTTTCACCATTTGTGTTTACTCAACTTAGATAACAACTCCATCTACACAGTTTAACTTCCATTTACAGAACAGGCCGTGTACATTTCGACACAAACTGAACAACTATTAAGTGACAAAACTCCTTGTCTTTTATGGTATAATGTTCCCACAGTCACAGTTCATGATCATTGTTAGACAACACAAAAAATAACAAATTTGAATAAATTCAGTGCAGGAGCAAGTACTCAAAAAATGCTGAGATCTTGTTTCCAACAAAAATTTTAAAAACCAAACCAGTGGTGGAAAGAACTCTTGTACTATTAACCTCAGCCTCACGTTCTGTCATGTTTACTGGAAATTCAATAATTTCTGCAACAGAATTAGCCTTTGACACTTGTGAGGCTTCATCTAAATCTTACAAGAAGGCTATCTTGGAAGCTCATTCTAAAAAAACACTCCTAATTTTCAACTGAAAAACGTATTTGTGGTTTATCGGTATCCTTTGGCTCTTGCACCATCACCACCTATTGTCTTACACAGTTATTTTACATTGTTCAAAATCAGTATTGCTCGTCAGCAATCACAGACACCTCAGCCTTCACTCTGCCAGGCTAAAACGAGCTCTAGCTGCCTCCTTTCGCAAGGAGACGCCTGTTCCCTTGAGCACTCAAGTAACACTTCTTAAAGGATAAATTAACCTTTTCTGAAGGGGCTAACAGCACTGTAAAAAGTACCACGCTGCAGAAGTTGCCCTTACTCTTAACAACAGCAATGACAGCCACTGACAGGAAACACCTCATTGTGTGCGTGGTAGGGCTTCATTGCCTTTTTTCAGGACAGCATCAACTCCTGGAACTTACTAATACATCAAGGCTTTTCTCCTATATCCTCGCTTTCCACTGAGTAACTTCCATTTTACGGCGTTGAGCTTCAGGCAAATGAAGTTGCTTCTTGTGCTACTCCATCACAATTTGTTCCTACTAATTTCCTCTCCCTTGTCATCCCAGTTTTTTGTCTATGCCATACCAATTTTCTCTGGGTTGCCTATATCTCTGTCGTTAGTATGACTAACATGCTACTACTTTCTATGCCAGTTTCCTTTATGAAAATTCTAAGTAAGCACAGTCTCAGAACCGGACCTTTAGGAATTCATTAGTAACTTCTCTCTAACCCATGAAATTGTCAGCAATTTTCCTGAAATCTTCAGTTCTCCTTTTCACGATCTCTTTAGTCACCACGAAATTCTTATTTTATTGTCCACCTTTCCCAGCATTACTACTGATAGAAATTTCATATATGGCACTGTATAAAATCCTTTATTCAAGTTCAGATAGTTCAAAAATCTGCTATCTCTTCTTTGCACAGACATTCCATCTTATCGAAACAATGGCAGGTTAGCCTGTGATACCGGCATTTTCCATTTCTCTCCATTTACCCTTTGGCTTTGAGGTAAGTGCTATAATATTTATTTTTGGGAGTCTGTAAAGGGAAATTAAGTAATTGTTTTTTAAAATTTCCACCAAATTAAAATCTCAATAGAAATAGGGTTTTTTTTCTTACACTTGATCTGTTCAAAGAGATTTTTCCAAAAGTTAAAATTTTATTTTGATTTGGTCTGATAATACCAGGCCAAATTTGATATTGTCTGTTTTGAGGAATAAACAACAAAGTCAATCACAAAAATCTAAAAGCCATAAATATTATTTCTCCCAGTAATTATTTTTGTTTTGTAAATACCTTTCACTTTCAGCAGTCTGCATTGTTTCCAGCTTTGAGTGAGCTCCTCTGTTAAATCCTTTCACCTCTTGCTCCTCTAAAGATTCCAGCAGTCTAATCACATCTTTATTCACACCCCTTCGTTTTGCAAGAACAAGCGGTGTTGCACCTTGGTGATTGCTAAAATAACCCCACAAAAGGACACGAGAAGAAAAGAAACTTTAATACAGGAGTTTTGTAACAAGACAACTCAGCACAACAGACTACAAGTTTGTAAGTTCCCCCAACTATTTTCTGTCATATCAGACAGTAAGAAACTCCAATCTATACAAGTTGTAGCACAATCGGCAACAGAAGTAAATCGGTATATTTAGGTATGAAACTGCACAACTCTCTTTCCTCTGAAAAAAGAATACAATCAAAATTCCTAGGGCTCTTACCAAATTGGAATCTCTGGGTGTTATAACATAAAACAGTAGATTTATGGCAATGCTCAAGGTTAAGAAGAAATTGTGCAATCCAGTTCCTCAAGTTCTTCTTCCATGTGGGTATTAGGGCATGAGGCAAAAATTAAATAAAATACAGATGGTCTCTCTGCTAGTATTAAAATTATACTGAATAGGATCAGAACTACCTTCAGATTAGGGATTTGAACCACAGATGCTTGAAATGAGAAAAAAATCAACAGCCCACAACCCTCCTCCAAAAAAATCTGGTCTGCCAGTAACTAGCTTTGCTGAGTTGAAAACATCAATAAGGGACAGGTGAAACAGGGACAGATTATAAAACTCCAAGGTTTTAAAGTTACTACTGGTTTTTGCATGTGTTGTAAATATGCAGAAAGCTCCACAAACAAAATAATTCAGTTACTGCAATGAAACAGCTAGTTATTTTGCAGCTTGAGAGCTTACATCTGAGCACTGGCATCTGACAGCTGCTGGAAGCCTGAAGGAAAGCATATACAATATTTAAAAGAAGGACTGAGTCACAGGCTTTCAGGGAAGGGGAAAACACTGAAAGGAAACATTGTCACCAAAGGAGTATGGGAATGAACTGACACACACATATACTGTATTTTCTTTGTCTCATACAGTAAAACAATCAAAACAAAAGAACTGTGGTGGACAAAATTCTTTTCAAGTAGTCAGTGTGATTTTTTTCTTTCGTCCCAACCACCCACACCTGGCTGTCTGGCCAAACCAGGATAGCAATGTCATCAGTGAGGCAGAATTAGTTACAGCAGCCCACAACACCAACTGCTATTTTTATTTGCTTTGCTTGTTGCCCAGACTAGCAGAAGCAGCCTTTTACTGTTTTCCTGCCTTCTTATTTCGTGTTTTTAGGAAGTGGTATCTTAAAAAGTTGAATCGCACCAAATAGAGCATTCCTGCAACAGCAGATTTATATGCAAGGCTTTAGTGACAGAAGACTAATATATTATAAAATTTGTGCTGTAAAAAAAAAGGAAAAAAAAAAGTGACTTACCAAATATCAATTTTAAGTCCATTAGAAACTAGGAACTGGATGGTATCCACATGCCCACACAGGTGAAGGGCTGTGTTACCTTGGTAATCAGTGGCTAAGAGGTCAGCACCAAATTTATGCAAGAGTTGACAGATGTCTACATTTCCTCTGGCTGCAGCAAGGTGAAGGCCAGTTCGGCCTCGGCTGTCACGAATATTTGGGTCGAAACCGCTCTCTAAGAGTCGTTTGGAATAGTTAAAATCTCCATCGATGCAAGCCTGCAGCAGCGGCACATTTGTCTGAGAAGAGTCGTTTACAAAAACGTAGGACATGGTTCTGATTCACTCTGGAGGTGACAAACCTGCAAGTAAAAGTGGGAAGAAATAATGGTGAAACCAGGCAAATAAACACAATGCAAATAATCAGTAGACTGCTGAGGTTCTCGAACAAGAATGCAAGCTAGCTCATAAAACAACTCAGGAAGTTTCCTCCAAACATATCTACTTCATGGGCTGCATTCCCTTCTGGTAATATGGAAAGAGCTCCTTTTAGTCCTGCTCACACCACTGGAAACAGAAGCAAAGCTTTGTTATTACAGAAAACTGCAAAGATCAATACCACGAATGCAAGACACGTGAATAGCTTTCACTGAGCAAGAGATCACATGTAGTAGTATTAATATTAAGGGCAGAACTGAAAGGAAGAAGAATAATGTTTCATAAATCAGGAAACTATAAACAATTCACAAGTAGAGTGGTGTTAACTGCAACTCTTACTAGCTATAAGCAAAGCTACTCAAGTGGGATTTCCACCATCTGACTTTGAACTTTGATGCATAAAGTCAAGTCAGTTGCTGAAAATGCCTGATTACTATAAATGCTAATTCCTTCATTCCACAAGAAATACATTTTTTCAATCCTCTTTGCAGAATGCTATTTTTAAAGTACCCCAGATACACAAACTACTCAACGAATAGCAATGTAGACCATGAAAAAACAAGAGTATTATGTGAAACTGCCCACCTGAAAGTGAAAACTGAATGTGGGTACAACGAGGACAACAGTAAAATCAATTATGGAGCTACTGTGGGTTGAACTAGAGCCCCAAGATAGAGAAGCACAAATGTAGCTTCTCTGGCTTAATATTAGAATCATAGAATGGTTTGGGTTGGAAGGAACATTTAAAGGTCACCTAGTCCAACCCCCCTGCAGTGAGCAGGGACATCTTCAAGTAGATCAGGTTGCTCCGGGTGCCGTCCAGCCTGACCTTGAGTGTCTCCAGGGAAGGCGCTTCTCCACCTCTCTGGGCAACCTGTTCCAGTGTTTCACAAGCCTCATTGTAAAAAATTTCTTCCTTATATCTAGTTTAAATCTACCCTCTTTTAGTTTAAGACCATTAACCCTTGTCGCAATGGGCCCTTCTAAAAAGATTGTCCTCATATTTCCTGTAGGGCCCCTTCAGGTACTGGAAGGCTGCTGTAAGGTCTCCCTCTCTCTTCTTGCTGAATAGCTCCAACTCTCTCAGCCTGTCCTCATAGGAGAGGTGCTTCAGCCTTCTGTCTTTGCAGCCCTTCTATGGACCCACTTCAACTGGCCCATGTCTTTCTTGTGCTGAGATTTATATGAAATAAAGGATTAAGTCCTTTTCTGTATCAGGATCTAAAAGATAAAGATAAATGTTTCACCATGGAATTCTTGATACAGAATATTTAAGTTTTGCAGAAGAGTATCTGAAGAATGAGTCAAATAATGAGGGGATAATGAGGCTGTGTGCTTACACAACACAGAAAAGATGACTTAAAAACAAGAAGAAAAGAGAATGACTGTTCGAAAGGTTGGTAAAACACGCATGATGCAATGGTAGGAAGAAATTAAAATATTTAGGATAGTGGGCAGAAAAGCTTTGTACTGCCTCAGAGATGAGGTAAAAAAGAAAAAAAAAGTCATATGAACAAGTAAAAATCCTTAGAAGAAATCTCAATCCAGGCATGACACAGTTTAAATAGCAGGAAGGAAAAGTGATTTTACTTGATAAGCTGAATGGAAACTGAATTGAAACTCCACTTGAAATAGTGTATTTCACTTGCCCAGGGTTTTTATTTTGGGTCATGATGTCGCAGTGTTTAACTATCTGAACCTCTTATTATGACTGCTATAGGCAGATTTAAATTTTCTAGTCTATATAAGGTATCCTTCTACACCAGTGCACTCATTCGGCCGGGAGAATGGAAACATGGCCAGTAGCCAAAGAATTCAATTTAAAACCTCTCTGTTTTTTGAGTGTTTATAATGTCCGTATCTTACAGCTCTTCCCCCGTATTTTAGATCAAATTCAAGATCAAAGTACCCACACAAGTAATTTCAAAATGTTTACACACTGGTCTGATTAACAGCTGTAGCACTTGGGGCTGTTGAGGTTAATAAATTTAAACTTCACTAGGCTGTATTTCCTATCTGGACAAATTCTGCTACATGTATTAACACTGTCTAGTTTCCCAGTGCAGGAAATTTGCCTTCTTGGACGCAAAAGAGAAAGAGATAGGAAGTTACTTCTACATCCTTGTATCTGTATAAGGACTGATTTTAAGCAGAGTGAATTCCCCCAGGCTGCAAGTATGTTTTCAAACACGTGACAGTGTATCACTGGCTCAAGCACCCTTTTACACAATCATCTCCAAGAGCAAAAGACCAGTTCACTGATAAAACATTTCATGCAAGACATGCAACATTTAGGGCACTAACAGCTTCCTTATAACCCTACTCAGAACGAAAGGACAACGTACTTACTTGCATTTCCAGTGAACATGTTACAAAAACCCTAGATGTTGCAAAGCTAGGATTCCCAGATGACAGCAGTTTCAATTTTCTTGCCCATTTCTCACCCAAATCATAAGTGATGTGAGAATTCTTCTTCAGCTCTGCTAGTCCAGTCTTTGTTGACAAAAATACCAGGCCCAATTTCTGTACTATGTTGATTCTGACCTTTACATTCCACACTAAATCTTCCCTAAAGAACGATGATAAATCGCTTTAAAAGCTCCAATTATCAGCCATAGTAACAGCGTATCAACAGCACAAACCCCTACTTGTACCTGATAAAAAGATCGTGGTTCGCTTCTAAAATAATACTTGAGTGTTTAAACCTGTTTTACAAAACAAGGCCTAACATAAATCAACAACAGAATATTACACGGGAAGAGATGTATGCTATTTGAGAAACAGTGTGTCATGCTGTTAAATGTAAACTAATATTTATATTTTCATACCAGACATATATGTCTGGTAAAGCCTTACAGAATTCCCCGTCACTTCGCACACAACTCTGATGAAACATTAGCAAATAAAACCAGATAAAAAAAAACCCTTCACCGCCTTGTATTTTCAGGAAAGAAACCACAAAGATTAGCAGTTATCAGAAAGTGTAACTGGAAGTAATTCTGATTCAGAATCTATCATCACTAGAATCTCTTAGAATTGTTTGCTGAAGCATAGAAGACTAAAGTGAAACCTTAGTATTTCATAGCAAAAAAAGACAAATAACCCAGCAAATCCTTCTTTCCAACACTTGGAAGATTTTGGACTAAGCTAATGCTTTCACTAAAAAAAAATAAAAATCTGGACCATCTGGTTTGATCTATCTTTGTGGTTAAAAAAGATTTTTTCTACAAACACAATTCTATTTCACATATGGCTACCAAACCTGTGCCAGATACAAGCTGCATACAAAGCTGAACTATACACCATCTTCAAAATATCAGTCCCCAAATTATATGTTCTTGCCTCAAATTTAACCCAATTTAGCAAAATTTCCCATCTAACAAAACTCAGGAAAAAATTACAAGTCAACTTAATTGGGTATTTTTGAATAAACAAACTGTGGTTACATTTCAGCCCACAGTATATATCAAAAAGCTTATTGCTTGTAACGAATATCTAATGCAGTGGATTTAGAAAAAAAAAATCGAAAGTACTAACCATTTTCTTTAAAATGCTTCTGAAAGGTGAATCAGACAACAGCTCTGAATCTGTCTAAAAGCTGGTACACCTAACATTAAGCACTGACATCACAGGCACAATTAGGACAAATGGACTTGCATTAATAACAGGAGACAAAAGTACTGCAAAATGAGCATTCTGAATATCCCTATAAATTACTTCTACTGGTGTTAAATAAATCGAATTTGGTTCAGTAAGTGACTGCTTCTAAAAACACATCACTATCTACTGAAACGCTATCTTTTAAATTATACTTTTGGTAAACAAAAATATATTTTTGCTGTTAGTCAATAACTTGGTACTTTGATAGAAAATTAGTTTTGTTTAAAAAAGTAAATTCAAACATCTTTTTCCAAGCAAGGATTTTCCCATTAGAAAGGGAAAATATAAGAACAGATTTTCCCTAAATTTATACAATATGGTATAGTTTGAATACAATGTATTTTTATCAATAATTTTAGATATTATGCTGTAAGCCACTTCTTCTGACACATCTGGGATAGTACAGGGTAAGAAAATCCAACTGAACTGTTCTGTTTTCAAAAGGAATGCTTTTCTCAAGTGATTCTATAAGAATAATTTACTTTTATTGATTAAAGTCAGTTGTCTCTAACTGTACTGTGCACAATAGTAACTCAGTATCACATGCTGATCTGTTGTATAACATGTTCACACCTGCAGGAGCCAGGAGTGATTTTGAATAACTCAAAGCACAGAGCTAGATGCAAGCTCTATGGCTTCTTAAACTAGTCCTAAATTTGCACTAACTGTCACTAGTTTTATTTTATAGTCAATATATGCTGCTGTCTTTGCCTTCTCAGTAACTTCAACAGCTACCAAATAGCTCCAGAAAAAGGAGAGAACACCTATATTGTGAGGGAGGATCACTAATGGGACTGGTCTCTCCACTACAAAAATATTAATGAATCTGATGATTTGTAATTAATCACTCACTCCCTGCTACATAGGATATACCAGCTCTGCAAACCTACAGTACTTCCAAGGACATTCAGAAAAAACAAAGTAATTGTCCCTATCTTAAAACAACATGCCAGGAAAATGGAACAAGTATCAGGCTGTTCAGTACTTGAGATTTCTCAATATTAATACACGCTTTGACACTGAGAACCGAAATACCAGTAGGATGACCACTGGAGAATCTGTCACCACTGAGAAACTGAAACTAAAACAAAACAAAGAAAAAGTTACTCTCGCCACCCTGTGCCAGCAAAACACATGATGTGCATCATTTGTAAAATCCAAATTTACCAACTCCCCCGTGGCAAACAGCTTCCCCTTTCCGCAACACACTTTGAGAGTGGCAATGGCTCAGCAAGGTTTCCTGGCCAAAGGGGATCATTCCCTTAAAAATGCCACATGAACATAAGTTCTCTTTGAATGTACAAGACAAAAAATTTTTTTTAAGTGTAATTTAATAATTAAAAAACCAAAACAAAACCACATTACCTCGCTTGCCTATCCTCTGAACACAGATCAGATATTGAAATGTAAACCCAGCCATATTACGCTCGCTCTCCCTTTCTAGATAGGCTAAGGGAGAAATTCTTTGGTAAGTTCTCGTGTATGCCTGTACGTATGTGTAAGTTACTTATCTAAATGTTACATTTAGTAAAAAATCGTATGACCAATTGTTATCTGAGTTTAGCAAAGAACCCCACTATCTACATCAAGCTCCATCAGGAGCTCTTTATCTTATATTAAAATCCTTTATGTGTTCCAGTCCAACTGGAACAGCTTTATTGCTGCACTAACATGGATGTGCTGCTAAAAGCAGCATCTCAGATTCAGTACAGCGTGATGCCTGTGTTACACTACACACAGCTGTATTTTGCAGCGGTTTCCCTTCCTAACTTTAGCCCTTTTTTCTACAGTTCCTGGATTCAAGGTCGTGCAGGTTCAGAACATCTACCTCTCCTTTCATGTCTCTAGCCAAACACATGTGTAAGTGGTAATACAAGAACATCATTTATGCCATTTTCAGTCATTCACGTTCCCTCCTGCAGACAAGGAGACAAACTCTTCTGATGCCAGGACCATCCTCTAAGTACAAAATTCGGTGTACTGCAGATACACAGTGCTTTGCCCAGACAGGTTACAAAGCGCTTTATGAAAAAATAGAGAAATTATTGCTGCTCTTTTACGATACTGATGAACAGGGAGCTTTGTTCATCATTGTACAGTATGTCAACATCATAAGATTAAAAAAATAAAAAATGTCTTAAACGCCAATTCAGGGTTGCAGACTATTTACGCAGATAACACAGTACATGCATTGTGTATTTATGTACAAAGAACAAGGTAATGATAGGAAAGATAGTTCTTTTAAAATACCTTTACTGACAAGCAGATTCACAAACATCCTACTGTTACTACACTTAACTGCTAATTCAGTTGCATTACATGTTTCAGTGCACTTCTCTCAAATACACATTTAAGTATTTTTGAACCTTGCTCATTCTTCACCTTCTGCAAAAAAAAATATTTAGGAAGAAAGGCAATTTACAGATTTCTTCAAATCACCCCACTTTAACTCTCCACAATTGGCTCGGGTAAATCTGTACATAACTGCAGTACTTCCCTGATCATTTTGGTCAGTTTGAATACATTAGCTTTTATTGAAAACTGCTGAATCACTTGCATTGGTCATAATTATCAATCTCTTCACAAATTTTATTCAAATTCCTTCTTTGCTTCTGCTGGGAGCATGCAGGATGCTAATATATGTCGGTCAAGAAAATATTCAAGGTCATCGCATAACATTTTGTTGGCTTGTTTATTTTTTTAACAGACTAGAGAGAAATCGTTCTACTTCTAAGGAAGTGTTTGCGTTTAGAGTTGCTGCAGACCTGGAAGCAGTCTTATGTGTGCCTGTATAGGTTGGGGACTGACCTGCTGGAGAGTAGTCTAGGAGAAAGGGACCTGGGGGTTCTAGTGGGCAGCAGGATGCCCATGAGCCAGCAATGTGCCCTCGTGGCCAAGAAGGCCAATGGCATCCTGGGGTGTATTGGGTAGCTAGTAGGTCGAGAGAGGTCCTAGAGGTCCTCCTGACCCTCTACTCTGCCCTG